>NC_135660.1:56091264-56391264 GCF_964188315.1 Podarcis muralis
CACCCCTAGGCTCTGTAAAAGCAAGATGTAACTGAGAATTCAGGAAAGTAACACATTTAATCTATAATTATCTTTTTAAAAAGATATCTGGTTAGGCTACACCCCCCCCCAAAAAAAGTGTATACTAAATCCAACTTCATGCTGAGCTTGTTTTAATGGAAGCATAAGCTACCTGAATACATGCAAACATATAAGTCACATCTGAGTAGACTGCCAGTGATATAATGGTGGTTTGGAGCATAGACTATGACAGCCCTCCATTGATCAAGCATAACAAAATCATCATGCAAATATATGCACAATACACTCACTGAGGCTCACAGTATGCAGAAACATTATCCCAGAGGAGGAAACGAGAAAAAGAGCTAAAAATAAAATGTGAAAAATATGGGGTGCAAGATCAAATGGGACGTACAGACATAAACACTGCTGGCAACTGCTGTTATGAACAGAGATATAAAACACTCATGAATAACGAAGCGTTTGTCAGCCTGCTTGTGCCCAGGCCGACTTCTACATTTTCATGAAAGGGGAAAGAGAAATGAAGCCTGAGGACTAAACTCTCATATAGCTGACAAATCAATGACGTACTGCAAAACTCTTAACTTTAAAAGAGCCTTTCAAGGGCAGATTCTTTCGCCATGTGCAAATCCATACAGTAAAGTCTCACTCCCGTCAAATTATCATCATCATATTTATAGTTATGGCTACGTCAAGAAGAAACAGAAGAGGAACACATCTAACCAGGGGGGTGGGGTGGGGGTGGGGGGGTAGCTAGGAGGGGGAGGGTAGAAATGTTAGCACACTTCCAGTTGGTTAGCAGCAGCCCCAGTGCATGGTCTCAGTTCAATCAATCAGGGCAGGCAGCCTTTTCCTTGTCCACATGCAAAGTTCAATAAACAAAATGATAATTCCTAAACTCACCCCCCCCCCCAACCTCTTGTCCCTTCTCTAAGCTCGCTTCTCTTGTTTGCTGATAATGACAGCCCAGAACGATGGAGTTAGAAACCGGGTTAAAGGAGCACACACGCACGCACACACCCCAGATCAATCACCATCGTGCATTCCCCGCTTGCTCCTTTCCGGAATGCCAATAGCAGCCTTTGCAGTAGCAGCAATAGGAACTTGGTCCCCTGTCTCTGATCACTCCTGTCATCTCCTCATCCCAGGCACCGGCAAGGAAGCGGGAGCAGAATTTCCCAAACACCAACAAAATAAAAACTGAAAAGTGGAGGAGGGGGGAGGAGGAGGAGGGGGGAGGAGGAGGAGGGAGGGGGGGAGAGAAGGAAATAGCAGATAATAAATAGCTTCCACCTCAAGCCATCAAGAAAGCCTCCCTTCTCTCTCTCTGTCCGAGAGGGGAATGAAAGTGTCTCCGCTCTACTATTCTACACATTGTAACAATATCTGCCCAGGACGAGACCAACGAGGGAGAAAGACGGGGGGGGGGAGAGAGGATTTGCAGAAGGGAAGGTCGGCGTGCAAGCGCTCAAAGGCCACCTTCTCTTACCCCGGCTAGAGGACTTGGGACTCCGCGTCACCAAGCCGCCCCGTCGCGCGCGTGTCCCTGCGGGAAGCTCCGCAATCTTGCCAAGATTGCTCCAGGTCTCCCCTGCCGAAACGGCGGTGCTGTATTGGACTGACCCTCCCGGAGAAAGGAAATGGGCTTGTCACTTCCTGGGTTGTTTTCTCAGCGAAGTGCGGCTTGCTTTAAAAAAAAAAAAAGTATAGGAGGGGGTTGGAATTAAAATAAAATAATAAAATGATAAGTGAATAAGTGAAAGGCGCTGGGCTGAGCTCGTGCCGGGCTCCTGCTAATTGCAAGTCCCTTGCAAGCAGCAATAGCAGCAGCTGCAGCAGCAGCCACCCTATTGCTGTTAGCAGGGCGGACTGCGTAGCCTCTGGGGGAATGAAAAGAAGGGGTGGTGGAGGCAGCAGCAGCCGCCTTTGCAAAGCGAAGGCTTGGAAGCGGCCTTCATCTCTTACGAGGCTCTTGTTGCGTTAAGCCGGAGCAGCAGCTCGGGGGTGGACGGGCGGGTTTGTGACCGGGGCCTCTGCAAGAGTCTCTCGCCGGCTGCCAATCTGCTTCACATTATCGTGCTCTCCCGGTCCGGGTCAAAGCGCAGGGCCTATGCGACCAAACCGGCATCGCATCTCGCGATTGGTTTGTTTAAGTGACGATGAGAGTTCCTATTATTCAGACGATTCCTCCTCGGCCCCCCGGCACTTATTTGCTACAACAACCAGGGGGCGAGTAACAGCAGGGAGTGCGCATTTGGGACTGGCCAGGGGCTGCTTCTCCTCCTTTCTCGCACCGCTGAATGCAAACATACACATATGCATCCCTCCTGAGCACATCCGGGATGAAGGGAAGGCCTTCCAGGTCAAAGGTTAGGCAGGGGCAATGGACAGGTTTGGAAACCCTGGGATTTTCACATCTGACCGCGCAATCTTAAATGTGTCTGCTGAGAAGTCAGCCCCGCAGAGTGCAATGAGGCTTATTCCCAGGTAAGTGAGGTTAGGGTCGCACCCTTAGGAGCTAAGCACTAATACCTAGAGTAGTGGTTAGTGGTCAGTCTGGATTTGGAAGAAAGGGCAGGTGTCTGTTTTCTTGTTGCCCTCCATAACTTATTGCTGCTTCAGAGTAACTAAGAGGCGTGATGTCTACAGTCCCTTACAGGGATGCTGGGGCAAAATCCACCACCACCCAAAAAAACAACTCACCCATAGCATTGCATGTAACTGACTGTGTTATTTTTGGGCAGCTGAATCAATCCTGATTGTACCCAGCTCCCTGCTCTTTCAATGGAAAATGCTATTATTATTTTTGCCAGTTGAAAGCAGTTCTCAAAACGTGTCTAATTTATAACATTGGAGGGGCAAAATGGAAAGAGACACGGAGTACCTTGGCTTGTTAGTTTTGTTGTTGATGTTTTTAATAATCCTACCATAGACATAATAAAAACACATAGACCGCCATAAAAGTTTTGAAAATAAAAAGCAGAAAGCAGCACAGAGCAGACTCTCCAGAAAAGCATACATTTTTGCCAAGGAGGCTAGAGGCCAGCCAAATCTTCCTTTGGAGGGAGCTCCATAACAAGGAGCTGCCTAGAAGAAAGGCCAAGGCCAGCCCCCATTTTTAATTTTTTAATTTTTGCTGCCTGAGCCATATAAGATGGTGCCCCCTCCTGGACACACATCGTCCACCACTCCTGAGAGTACCAGGCAAGGTTTGGTTCAGAACAGGTCTCATGACACGCAGTTGTCCTCCAACAGAGAGGAACAAGCTTGGTGACTATCCCCATACCCCAGGATCTGCAGCTTGAGGTGGCCACCCCAATCTGCCTGTTGATAAGTCCAGCCCTGCCTTAGGTGGTCAGGCAATCAGATGGAATAAATATGACCCTAAATAGAATTTTATTGAATTATCTACAGTTCTATTTGCCTTTTGCTAAAGGTGTGGTGGCTAATTTGTTCAGCTCCATTCTACGCCTATTTACTGGGCAATAAGGTCCACCATATCCAATGAAGTTTACTCCCAGGGTGAGGCTGCAATCCTATACACATGTGTACAAGTTCCATTGAATTCAATAGGACTTACTTCTGAGTAGGCATGTATGGGCCTGTACTGTAAGCGTGCATATGATTATAGCTGAAAACACTGCTTTGACCTCAGAGCTACTTTTATTCTATATATAAAATAGAATAAAATAAATCCAGAACTAAAAGTGTAGGGCTGAAATACAGAAATTAGACACAGCAAGTCTGTGTTCAGATCCTTGATCGGTCACGGGCTTGGGATAGACAGATTTTTCCTCAGCTTCTAAAATGGTAATAACAATAGGACTGTTAAGGTTATTGTGAGGACAAATGAGATTAAATAGCTTTGCTAAATTAAAGTGTGATATATTCCAGGCTTATATATAATAACAGTAGCTTGGTAGTTATCATGAATATGCAATCCACAGACTAGTAGTTGGTTTGGGATCATTTTATAATAGGCAAATTTAAATTCTGGTATCACTTGTTACGAAGCAGAGCTCAACAACATGTGGCTTGGGGTACTTTTGTGTGATCTGTGAGTGCAAAATTCCAATTTCCACTTCTCCTTCTGAGTTACTGAGTTCCATCAGTTTATATGTACACAAATGTAGCACATGTGGAGACTGTAATGAAGGAATTGATAGAAGGTTTGGGTTATAACCTTATTTGTCTTATATGCTATTGTTGTTGGGTGCATTTTTTAATTGTGATGGTTTAATTTGGATGGATTTTAATTGTATTGTACCCTACCCTGAGATCACTTATGATGACAGGATGGTTCAAAATATTATAAATAAATAAAAATAAGTGTGAACAATTAACATAGTATATTGAGTGACGCCTGGCTTATGAATTGGCATGTGCTATGCTTGTGACAATTATATCCAAATACATCAACTGTGTACCACTAAAATATAAAAATTAGCTGTAGTTCTCATGCTTACAATATAATTCAATTTTAGCTCAACAAATTGATTTGGCTATAGCTAACTTCAGATTTGTGTTCTTTCAAACTTGAGGAGACTCATGGTATTTGAATTAATTATATTGCAACAAGAAAATATAAGTTAAACAGAAATAATGTAAGGGTAAGCATGCCACCTGTATTTTATTGACATTGTTACCTACAATAAATAATTGGTATATTTGGTTGTGAGGATGCCTTGCATTAATTTATTTTAAATTCTATTAAGAAGCCAAGAGTGACTCCTACTGGCATATGCTAATCCCCTAACAAACTTTTGGTACAACAGAAAACACCCAGAAGCCACTTGTGTTCCTTCCTTCCATTGCTGCTCTCGTGCCATCTTCCATTCTACTGCTCAGGGTTGTTTATCTGAAAGTTGTGATTAGGTAGGGCAATCACGCGTTTTCTGTGCCATTTTCCTGATCAATTAGTCCTGTAACCCTATCCTGCTGTGCATGTTAACTTGGAAGTGCCACTAAATTCAAGTAGACTTCGTCCTAAATAACTATAATTGGATTGCAGCCTCATGCTGTAATCCTATACCCACTGGGAATAATCTCCATTGGACTCAATGAGACTTACTTCTAAATATGACTGTTTGCATCATCAGTCCAAGTTTTTAAATGGAGCCGAAACATCAAAGCAAAAGTACAGTATTTAGTAAATGGGAGTATTGCCCTTAATTTTATTGTTAAAGTCAGCGGGAATACTATCTTGCCATTTGTTAACCTGTTGCTTAGTTAGGGTGCAACCCAAACTCTGTTCTTTTCTGGTGGGGCTTAGTGGAGCAATGGGTCACCACATCTGCAGCCCTGCTGCTCACAAAAGCCATAGGAGAAGGTAGGGGTGGGAAGGACAATGGGAGCTGATAATATCACACCATGGCAATGAGCCTGGTTCAGCCTCACTGATGCTGGCCTTGCATGCCCTCTGTTGGACATAACAGAATGATGAAAGACTTGTGAGATATTTCCACATAAGGCATTAATCACATCAATCTTGATTAGTTCCTCAGTGGTTTTGTTCATTCCTGGGCATCCAAAGCTTTTGTCTCGTCGTTCTTTTAATCAAACGCCTACCTAGGCGATCATCATGGGCTAAAACGTAAAGGACCCCTGACAGTTAAGTCCAGTTGTGAACAACTCTGGGGTTGCGGCGCTCATCTCGCTTTACAGGCCGAGGGAGCCAACGTTCGTCCACAGACAGTTTTTCCGGGTCATGTGGCCAGCATGACTAAGCCGCTTCTGGCGAAACCAGAGCAGCGCACGGGAATGCTGTTGACCTTCCCGCCAGAGCGGTACCTATTTATCTACTTGCACTTTGACATACATTTGAACTGCTAGGTTGACAGGAGCTGGGACCGAGCAACAGCAGCTCACCCTGTCGCGGGGATTCGAACCGCCAACCTTCCGATCGGCAAGCCCAAGAGGCTCAGTGGCTTAGACCACAGCGCCACCCGCGTCCCTTTCATAATGGGCTACTTTAGTCAAATGCAGAGAGGCTGGCGCTACTCATCAGTTCTCAATACCCACTTATTGAAAAGGACAGTTGCCTGTCCTGTTGCAAATGTTCAGGTATTTTCTTCTTGCATGACCGTCCTTTGGTTATATCAGGTTTAAGACTAGTAAGCACTTGGGCCAGCACTCAAGTTTCCTTTCCAGTCTGGAGGCGTAATCTCACCTTGGGTGATTTGGGGGAATTACCAGCCATTCATCCTCATCTTCTTTAACACCCTTTTGGCTTGGAATCAGACAACAGGGTAAATAATCTGGAAGAGTATTCTGAATACCAGGAGTTATCAGCAAAAAACCTCTGAGAAATAAGCAATGAAAGAAGCATATGAATTCTCGGTTTTGATTCTTCTAACATAAACAGGGTCCACACTATTTGGGTCCAACACAAACGAGTTCTGTCGTGATTCCATCTCAGTATTGAAGCTCCTCTGTGCAGTGTGCACTCTTCCCTCAGTAATGCATCCTTTGCATTCCAGGATAGCAGTGAAACGCACATGAAATGGCCATTTATGGCAATAGGAGCACCCTTATATCTAATTGGATGGGTATCTGATGTTTGCAGGCGAGGACTTGGGATTAAAAAGAAGACTTTGTGAAGCCGGGGGGGGGGGGGTCTAACTATTTTAACTTTAATAACTGGTGCCTGAAGATACTAAATGTGGGAAATGCTGTCTGATCCATGTTTTTTTGACGGTGCATCTGCATGGCACAGACATCCCAACACTGTCAACCTGTATTTTCTTTGTTGTTCTTCAATCTTTTCTCTCTTTTTTTTTTAATATAAATTTTTTATTAGTTTTTCATAAGTAAAAAAGAAACAAAGCAAAAACATAAACAAACACAAAATCGACTTCCCCGTACCACCCCTTTTCTGCATTCTTGTTTCAAGATTTTTCAGCAACCCTTTTGTAATAAACTTATTTATATTTCATAAATTTAACTTCCATAAGTTATTAAAACAACTGTAGTTCTTTATCTCTTATTACCCTGATCCCCTAATTTTCCAAATTACAACAGTTTTTAAGATAAGCTTTAAATTTGTTCCAATCTTCATCCACCGCCTCTTTCCCCCGGTCTCGAATTCTGCCAGTCATCTCTGCCAGTCCCATATAATCAATCACCTTCGTCTGCCATTCTTCCAACGTGGGTAAATCTTGTGTCTTCCAATACTTTGCTAGAAGGATTCTTGCTGCTGTTGTGGCATACATAAAAAATGTCCTATCCTTCTTTGGCACCATTTGGCCCACCATACCCAAGAGAAAGGCTTCTGGTTTTTTAATAAAGGTTCTCTTCAGAACTTTTTTAATTTCATTATAGATCATTTCCCAGAAAGCCTTAATCTTCGGGCAGGTCCACCAAAGGTGATAGAAGGTTCCCTCCGTTTCATTACACTTCCAACACTTGTTGTTGTTCTTCAATCTTTTCTCAGACCACAGAAAGTCCAACGTTTTTCAGAAAAATAGAAAAGTGCAGTGCCCACAGGTATAGGTGACTTTAACAATACCCTTCTATCTTTTCAAAAGATTATGTTTTGACAGCAGTGATTAATTGGTCAAGTGAACCTTATGGCAGCTCAGCTCACCTTCAGCAAACTCCTTACAATGGGTGCTGCTTTACAATCCCATTGATTTTCATCTATAATTAGCGCTAAAATAATTTCCAGCTATAATTTTTGAAATATTGCATTGTCCCAACATAAAACTGTATTACGAAACCATTTCAGTTGCAAAATTGGCTGGGGCGTCATAAGGGTTTTTAAAACTCTTTTAAAATTACCATTGTTGTATTTGTGGCATTACAGCACTGTAACACCATTATTACAAGTGGTAACATTATGGTGGTATAAGTCTTCTATTCAGAAATAATTATAGAAAAGTGTTTCAATGCTAATTAGAAGACTGATGGGATCACAAAATGGCACCCACCACAACATGCACTGTGAATGTGTGTTGAGCTTCAAATGGCCCTACTCACAGCAGCCCTGGCAGAATCACCAGGGTGGACAGAAGGAGAGTGAAAGGACAGTACTTCTAACAGTATGGAAAGCCAGCTACAATCTGCTTATAGCTTTCGAAGGAAGAGAAGTGATTGAGTTGCACTAGGAACCACCCATCTGGAAGCAGACTTATACTGCTTCTCTCCCTCCCTTTCTTTTTTCTCTCCCCCTTTTATGCTGTGTCTTTCAGATTGTAAACTGCTGTCATAACTTTTCCAGCTGAAAAGCAGAATTAAAATGCTTTAATTAAATAGTTTATGGGTAGGATGAATCCATTCACAGCTGCAATTTGTGGCCATATTCCCCCGACAATATGGGGAAGCATGGTGGAGTCCTGTCACTCAAAAATCCCCCCCAGGAAATGTGATGTTCCTTGTTCTTATTTATAAGCACCTGGACAGAAGACTTACAAACTTCAGCAAAGTGTCCTCCCTCCCCCACCTTACTTTTTGCACATATTGCAATTGACTTTGCCGGACAGTTTATTAAATCGCCTTTATAGGTGTGGTCTCATCATCAGTAATATTGGTAGCTGTTCCTAATTTGCGCCAGCACTATTTGAAGTAGTATAAAATGCTGATATAATGACATACTGCAATAAGGAGTAGTTAAGAGAAAGCTGTTTCTGAAACCTGTATTTTTTTATACAAAATGTCAGTGAAATTTAGAATGAAGTCTTTATCCAAACTTCATCTAAAAAGAAAACTTCATAATTTCTGTTGGAAAACCAAGGCAGTTACACTGTTTCCAGTTCTTCCTCCAAAGCAGAATGTGGGTGTTGGCAGTTCCTCCAGAAGATGAAAGCCTGCTAACCATAAGAAAAATGCTTTCGTTAGGAACAAATGAAGCTATATCCTCATTCGATAGCTACTTATATTAATTCAAAATGGAGCACAGACAAATTAGAAGACTCTATCACTTTCTATAGACTTGTATGTTTTATATCGCTGACCAATATTGCCAAGTTAAAATTTAGTCCTCGTATTATAAACAGACAACAGGCTGCTATCATGCCAGTAATTCCAATTTTCCCCAACCACCAATGTCAATAATTACTTCTGGAATCAGAAAACAGCTTGGGGACCAGAAAATCCAAAGTCTATTTACCTTCTGTAAATACAAACTTGGTTAATTTATCTGCAAGAATGCCTTCTCCTCTATCAACCTGCCTGTGATGGCTCAGGTTAGCAAAAAGTACATCTGAATTCCAAGTATTCAGGCAGAAACCATATTCACAGAAATTCACACACAATTTATTAAGCATCAGCCCTAGAACAACTTTGCAGTAGTTGCTCTATATCGATTCAGGCTGAGCAGGTTAAGTTGGGACACAAAGCTCTCTCACTAGTACTGTATCTTAATATCCGAAATACCTTAAAGAGAGGCATGCACTCACCTTCTTTGAACTCTTTGAGCAGCTCCTCTTTGGTCCAGTTACAAGACGTTATGATGAAAAAGCCTCCAGGCTTCAACACTCTGTGCAGGGAATTCACATATTGCTTCCTCTTCTGTGCCGCATTGTCTGGGTTCAGACTGATTGCGTCAAAAGTCCCTTTATCAATGCAAACCTGAAAGTCTGATAATGCATCTGATGGATTTAAAATATCTTCTACCTGTAGAAGGTAGTTATAGCTGTCAAACCTCTTACTGCAGTCATTACTTAATATTTTCCTATCAGGTCTACTATGCCTATGCCTTCCTAGGATCATAGAAAGAAAAGAAGTGCAGAACACTCCTAAACCAGGCATTCAGGGATATTTTATTTATTTGCTTGTTTAGATATTTAGATATCTACAGGGCAGTTTACAAAACATTTCTCGTAAGAACAGTAAAATACAGACTAATTAAAAAAAGAAAACATAAAATCAATGTAAGGCAGCATAAAATCATCAATATAATGTGATGGAGACATCTAGATCTTATTCCCATACATGGGAAACTGGGGTCACAGGACAACAACCCTGAAAGAATAATCTCTGAATCTTGGTTGTGTAAACAAAACCTGGTAGGCAGTGTATTCCATGTAGTGCCAAAAAACATTTCATACCACTTTTTAGTTTAGAAGAGATGAGGCAATCTCCACATATGGGAGTAATTGGTCCAGGGTCATACACAGTACAAACCTATTCAGAAGAAAGTCCCGCTATGTTCAATGAAATTTCTAGGTAAGTGTGAAAACAAAAAGCCTCGCCTGACATTTGCCCCAATTACAACGTTTGGTATTCAGTTGAAGACTGGCTTTGGAAATTCCATTTAGTTTTCATGACCAACATCCAACGATAGACCTTCCCTCAGTAAATATGTCTAAGCCCATATTAAGGCCATTTAAATTAGTGCCCATCACAACATCTTGTGGCAATAAATTCTATGTAATGAAGCACACAAGGAAACTTTCAAAACTTTCAAAAGGAGGGTGGGGCTCAGACTTTTGCTTTATGACAGAGGAAGAAAAATTATATTTATCCTCTCACTGCAACATGCCTAATTTTATAAATGTCCATCCCTCAGTTACTTTTTCCTAAGCTAAGTTATTCCAAATTGTTAGCCTTTTTATAGGAAAAGCCCTCCTATCCCCATACTCTTATCATTTTGCATCCATGAAAACTTACCTGCAACTTAATGTGAGGCAACCCTTCTTTTTCCATTATGCTTTTTGAAAGCTGCACTGCAGGCAAAGAATAGTCAACTCCTGTAAGATTGGTATAACCAGATTTGGCCTAAAGAGAGGGAAAGTCCATTAAGCCCTAAATGTTTCATTGGCTTACTAGTTGATTTTCATGGCGTTTACTTTGAAGAAAATCTATACAGTGGTACCTCTGGAGGTGAACAGGATCCGTTCCGGAGCCCCTTTTGCATCCTGAAGCAAACACAACCCGCGCGGGTCGCAATTCGCCGCTTCCGCGCATGCACGTGACGTCATTTTGAGCATCTGCGCATGCGCGAGCGGCGAAACCCGGAAGTAACATATTCCGTTACTTCCGGGTTGCCGTGGAGCGCAACCCGAAAATGCTCAACCCGAAGCTACTTCAACCTGAGGTATGACTGTACAAGATTGAAACACGACAGCAAACAATGCCAAGTTATAGAAGAAAATGCAACAAAGATCATGCACTTGTGCATCAAAGATGCTGAACTGCAGCACATATTTTACAAGAGAGGAGATATTATAGCATTAAATCTCAGGTGCATGCATGTAATACCTTCGCTCTGTTTTTCTTCTAAACTTCATATACTTTGTGGGATCCTTATGTTTCAGTCCTGCATAGGCACAGCTAGCTTAGATCACTGTGAAAAGTCAACCAAGATTCAGGCCTACACTATACCTTAAGATAGTTCCTGATATTTATTCCTGCTTTTATTCCAGAGGACCCATGAAAGAATCAGATTCCGTTTCAATTTTTAGGCTGACAAAATAGATAAAGGCTAATTCACTGCATTAAAGGCAAGGCTGAACATTAAGTGTTACTGATAACACTCCATGTGAGAAGAAAAAGGGGGAAATCTCATGTGGGATCCCAAATCATGCCAGGCTACAGCACTGAAACAATATGCACAACAAATAAAGGTAGTTATATTGGCCTACCACTTAAAATTAGGCTCCAGAATTGTTAATGTAAGTGCTGTCTAGTTTTCAGTGTTCCTTTTTCCATTTACCAAGGTGTCTTTTACCTAAGGGTGAAGACAGATCTGGGCAACAACTGGATTTTGTATTTCTAAAAAATGAAGGATCTTATGTTTCTCCTTTGCAGCAGCAGATATAACTTAAATTCAGCAATGCAACTAACAGAGCTTCATTTGTATGTTCAATACTGCCAGCAACGTTCCATCTTAAGACCATTTACTGGTGTCAAAATTTTTCTCTCTCCCCTTCCCCTTGTATTGTTTACCATTTTGCCTAATACAAGTTATGGAAAACTCAAAAACTTTCTCACTATTTAGTAACATTTGGTTGGCCCCATAAAGCTATTGCTGTAATCTAGTTCTTGGAATTTTTAGTAGTATAGCAGCTGGAGGATATTGGGCAAATGTAAAAGATAATTTTAGCTGAAATTCAGGAAAGCTAAAATTGCCTTGGCTGCTTAAGGGAGCAAGCATGAAAGACCACAAGGACTATTTCTACATAACAAAGTTTGAACACTTTCCATGGGCGAGTTCAAGCTGTAATCTGGAAATACTACTGAGCGTTGCATCAGAACACTATTACAGCGATGTATTTGTGGATTTCATAAACTGGCTCAGAACAGGGTGCTTTCAAAGGCAACACTGACACAAAAGAAGTGGTTATGTGTACAAAATCAATTTTTTACCTTTCTAGTGCTACATGACATCCATAGTCTTAAATCAACCTTACCAGAAGACAGATACTAGTTGAAGTCAGGTCACACATCTCACTAGAAAGGAGATGTAAAACCTCTCTCTCTCTCTCTCTCTCTCACACACACACACACACACACACACACAAAATGTTAATTCAGGCAGCAATTTAAGACCTACTTGTTTAGACAGGCCTCTGGAACATAACTGGAGTGAGAATGTTTGTATAATAATGTAACACTGATTATTATTGCATGTTGTATTGTGCACTGCAGTTCTACTTTTATTTTTAATGCTGTATTTTTTATTGTTAGCTGCCTTAGGTTCTCATCAGATGAAGAGGAAGGGTATAGGAAATAAACTGAGAATTCAGTGTAACACATGAAACCATTTTAGATACTCTGGGCTGATTTTGTGATGCTTCTTTTGATAATATTTTATTTATTTATTTCATAGCATTTATACGCTGCTTAACTGTAAACTAAAACCCTCAAAGCAAAATTTTGGATGTTTAAAGCGACAAACACATACACAATAATTTTTATGCAACTGAACTGTAACAATTCATATTCAGAATGAATTCCTATGGTACAATAATAGAGATTGAGATAGGCCACTGCAGTGTTAAATTACATGGACGTTGTGCATTTTAACTAATGTTTTAACTCTTGCTTGCTCTGTCACTAGCTTTAGATTTGCATCAAAAAACACCAGATTTACAAATACCAACCAATTCAACCAGCAGAACACCGTTTCCTGTTCCAATGTCAAGCACAGAGCTGTCCAGGGGTATCTTTTGCTTTTCTATCCATCTAATTAAACGAGTCATGCTTTCTTCATCAAACCTAATCAGAAACAGAGGTTCAGGTAACTAACACTGTTAGACTACACAAAACAAAGGCAAACGAACATTGTCAATCTCATGCAATGCATCCACTTCATGATGGCATCAATCTCAAGAGATCACATTGCAAGTTAGTTTGGCTTAATTTTGTAAGCGAATGGATGGCTCTGAAACCTGCTGGGTTAACATTACAGAAGATGAGATGGGTTTGGTGGTGTTGTTTTTTAATCTATAGAGACACAAAGCAGCAGTGCAACTTTGTCTATGCACTTATTCAATTTTTGACAAACATCAGGGATATAAACAATTGGCCTCTACCAAGCAGACTGTAGCCAGCAATTCATTTCCCACATAAAAAACAGATGCCACATGATAATTAGCTATTTTAATTTGCAACAGGTTTAGCCTAGACAAGAGCTGGTGTTTTTAATGAAAACCTCTGCATCACATTACCAGTACTCTAAGCAAAACAGCAGATGTACCATTTTATTTTATTGCATGCGCTTTTACAAAGAAAATAATCCAAAAACATTTAATGCAGCATGTTATGTTGTTACTGACACTTGCCAGATCTCACCAGGAGCACCATTTTCCTTAAAATTTTTCAGTTCACGTTCATATGCTGCATCCCAACTACAGGGAGAAAACAACATGGAAGTTAACATTGCAATGGCTTCATATCTTGTAATCCAATAGTGTGGAAGGACTACATAAGGAAGTAGGGGCTACCCTGTTACCAGAGAAACCCAGAGCCCATCCTTTATCTTAACCCTACCCACCACTGATCCAAAACTTGATCCAGTCCCAGTGAAGCTACAGAATATGCCAACTAACGTAAGAGTAAGCTCCACTGAATGCAGCAGTACCTCCTTACAAGTAAGTATACACAGGAGAGCACTGCATGATTTATCATCCCCCCACGCCCAAAAAATATACCACATCTTACAATGACTATGTTTTCAAACCTTAAAAACAAGTCGCCCCAGGGTGCCACAGCACACTGGCTGACAACCTACATATGCAAAAGGTAAGCAAATTAACATTTGCAAGTAAAGGAAGTTGTGCTCCTCTGGCAAAACGTATTAACCAGATGTCTATGGGAAACCAGTGAACAGGACACGAGTGCAACACAACTTTCCCTGCTTGTGAGTCCTCGCCACAGTTATTCGGAGGAATACCACATCCAAACTAAACTTACATTTTTAGTTTCTAAAATGAAATATACCACTTGGTTCAAGCCAGCCTAATAGTCACACATTTTACCTAGAACTCTCTCACACCAATCCCAGATGTGAGATTCTGCACCTGCCCTTAGGTGCCATTTCTACACCACACAATCCAGAGTATTCTAGGCCCAAGAAAGGCCCTGAACCTGTACTTAAGATCAGTCGACAAAAGCTTTACCAACACACATGCACAAACTTACTCTGAATTCATTCATAGGGCCGATATTAAAAACCATATTGCCATGGCAGTTGCCACACAAATGGTAACCCTCCTCTACTTTGTACGGAGTTGCATTTAACAGAAACTTCACATTTCCCCCTCCACCGATTTGTATGCAGTTGTCCGGTAATGCTGTGCATTTCAGAATGCAACCACTGTTCACATATAATTTAAATCAATTAAATAAAAAAATACAACACTTCCCCATAGGACAAGATTTAAATCCCTTGTTTCCGTTTTGCTTTTTGAAACCGTGCAGCTATTTTAACGGGTTAGTCTAAAAACAAATGAAGTTGTTTTAAAATAAAGTAATAATAACGAGGCGGGTTTTTCGTTGATGATATGATGATGATGGTGTTTTGCACATCATTAAAAGCAAGTGGGGGAAAACTCATCAGGACACTTAGTTTCGCCACTGAACCAGAGGACTTATTCAATTAGGGCGTCTAGGACCAATCTAGGTTAAGCTGAATACAGGTCCCATTGCAGTAAATGCAAGTCGAGTCCCATTGACTTCAAGGAGATTCGAGTTCCATCAACGGGATTTGGATTCAGCCCAAACGTCGCGAAGGGAAGGCGAAGCCTCCCGCGATGGCTCCAGCCTAGCCGCTCCCCACGCGGCGGCGCAGCACTCACTGCTCTTTGGTGCCCAGGGCCGAAGGGCCGAACTCCTCCTCCCGGGAGCCCATTGCCGAACGGCGGCCAGCCCGATCGCGACAGGAAGCAGCGCGCTGCCACCCCAGCTCTTTAATCTTTGCCTCTCTAGGCTGCTGGAGGACCTGCCCTTCCTTGCTCCTTTAACCTCTTCCTGTGGGGTTTTGAGGGTAAGGTTGGGAACCACCAGCTGTTTCCGAGGGTACAGTGGCCGCGGCGGGAAGAAAAGCCGGGGGGGGGGCGGATAGAGAGAGGGGGAAAAACCTACCATGCCCCGCCTCCATTACGTCACCTCTTCTCTAACTCAGCTCTGGGGAAGAGGAAGCGGTTCAACCTCCATTGCAGTCAATAGGAGATTTCCTATAATTGGTGGGAACCGGGGGTGGGCCACTGGCCCCAGTTACGAGAAATGAAAGAAGGCCTTGCTCCGAATCCTGACGTTCTCCGCGCAGCTATTTCGCCATACCGCGCCTTTTCACTGCCAGACCCCGGGTGCTTCTGAGGGGCCTCTTCCCTCACACCCATGGGCCTTTAACGGTTCGCGGGGAAACTACGTTTCCCAGGAGACCTCGCGGCGCTCGCCGGAAGCCCGGGCGCGAGGGTGAGCCGGGGAGGCGCAGGTGCGGTGGCTTGTGGGACCGTCGTCGGAGGTGGCGGCGGCGGCGGCGGGGCTCCATCATGGCGGCTTCCATTTCAGGCTACACGTTCAGTTCCGTTTATTACTACAGCACCAACAGTAGCGCCGACCATGTAAGTGCCCCTTGTGAGGCGACGTTTCTCCCTCACACACACACACTTCCCGGGGGGGCGGCGGGGGGGGGCAAGCCTTGCGCGAGAGGAAACGGTCGTGAGAGGGAAGAAGGGGGAGGCGGCGATAGGAAGCGGAGCGCGGCTGAAAGGGGCGGCAGGTAGCCTGGGCCGAGCCGCCGTGGGAAGCGGGATGCGAGGGGGAAGAAAGCTGTGTTTTTTTGGGGGGTGGCAGGGCGAGTGGGCGACCTTTTGGGAAGACAGCCATTCGAAGTGGGGAGAAGCAAAACGCGTGCTGAGAATACGAAACAGCTGAGCTTGATAACGAAGCCGCCCGTGGAGCCGTCATGCAGCTTTTCCCAACCTGGTGCCCTGGGCGCTTTCACTTGGTATTTATGAAGCAACATGTAGAGACTGGCTGTGGAGATAATACAATCTGTTAAAAAGAAAAGAAATCTCGTTGGATGTATCTGTAGAAGCTGTTTTGTTTACCTATAGAAACAAGAGGAGCAGTAAAATAAAAAGCGAAACTAGGACCACAGTATGGGACGTGGGTGGCGCTGTGGGTTAAAGCCTCAGCACCTAGGGCTTGCCAATCGAAAGGTCGGCAGTTCGAATCCCCGCGGCGGGGTGCGCTCCTGTCGGTCGGTCCCAGCGCCTGCCAACCTAGCAGTTCGAAAGCACCTTCGGGTGCAAGTAGATAAATAGGGACCGCTTACTAGCGGGAAGGTAAACGGCGTTCCGTGTGCTGCGCTGGCTCGCCAGATGCAGCTTGTCACGCTGGCCACGTGACCCGGAAGTGTCTTCGGACAGCGCTGGCCCCCGGCCTCTTAAGTGAGATGGGCGCACAACCCCAGAGTCTGGCAAGACTGGCCCGTACGGGCAGGGGTACCTTTACCTTTACCTTTATAGGACCACAGTAGTAATAAAAACTATTTTTGTTTATAGTGACGGGGTTCAGCCGTGGTAAGCTGCAGTGTTAGGATGCTAGAAGAATTGAATATAGCAAGAGAAGCCTGATAGAACAGGTCCCTGTGCTTTGTTTTTCTAGGGGCGGGAATCTGATTCATTAGCAATAATGCATGGATGCCAAATGCAATTGCAGTTACAGCAAAGCTAGACAGTTCTAAACTGTTTAGGTTTGTGTTTAAATTATTAAAATATTTGTAAAATATGCTAAATTATCAAAAACGTGAGGCAAACTGAAAACTACTGAATGCAAAATATGCTGTTTTTTTCAATTAAATTTATTTTATTTTGAGAACCCACAATACTGGATGTAACTCACTTGTTTGTTTTCTAGGTGAGAAACCTCCGGGGGGGGGGGGAGATGAAAAGATCTAGGTGAAGGCTATAGATAGTGATGGTTTAAGACAGGGGTCAGCAACCTTTTTCAGCCGTGGACCAGTCCACTGTCCCTCAGACCATGTGGTGGGCCAGACTATATTTTGGAAAAACAAAAACGAATTCCTATGCCCCACAAATAACCCAGAGATGCATTTTAAATAAAAGGACACATTCTACTCACGTAATAACACGCTGATTCCCAGACTGTCCGTGGGCGATTGAGAAGGCGATTGAGCCACATCCGGCCCACGGGCCTTAGGTTTCCTACCCCTGGTTTAAGCTGAGAGACAAAACTACCCACCAGTTGGTGAAGTTCTGAATGTTCCCCTTCAGAAGTACTACTAGGTGACTGCAGCATGATGTTAAGTCTATCCTTTAGATAGTTGCAGGTGGTGTTTTATTTGTATGTTTCCTTGCTTAAGTTCTTTATCAATACACCTTCATTATACTGATTCTGTAATATCTTTAACAATGTTGCATTGTTTTAGTATGTGTTTGAGTGTTTCCTGATGTGGTGTAATGGTTATAATGCTGTAAGTGAACTAATGGACTAAGACCTCTAGAAACTTAAGGCTCAACTTTCTGGGAGATGGGTCCTTCTGAAGTTCTTTTGGGCAGAATGAGATGCAGTTGGTGATGGATGGTCAGATAACAAAATATTTGGATAGTTCTAGGCCAGGTGGTCTGACAGGAGGTATTGGCTGCAGTCATCTCCTTTTCTGGTCAACTCCAGGTTCTGAGTATAACTGGTGCTGGGCAATAAGGATGGATTAGAAATCCTATTGTACAGCTGATCAGTAGTCTGGTATGGTGTTGAAGATTTGCAGGCTTTTGTTTCTGCGAAGTTCTCAACGTTTATGTTGGAAATTTTGTTGGTGTGTCTCTGGAATTCATTGCTACCATTACAAGGTAAAAGGTACCATTACAACCATGGGGCTGTCACATTCTATCAGCCTACCACATGTTATGGGTTGCACACAAGTTTGGCAATAGCTTGAACTCAAGTGGCAGAAGACTTAAATGTAGCAGCATATGAGCCCATTTTTTTGACCCACTGTGACAATAATAATGATGGCAAAATGCAGCTACACCACGATTCTGTTAGTTTGTTGTAGACCAACAGAATTTTTGGGGGGAGCTTACAGTAGCTTTCAATGTCGTCCATAACATGATACAGTAATACCTCTGTGAACATCCGCCTCATCTAGCGTCCATTCCAGCAAATGTCCACAACAAACCCAGAAGTACCAGAACGGGTTACTTCCGGGTTTGCTGCTTGCACATGGGCAGAAGTGCAAAATGCTCCGCACGCATACATGGCGCTTTGCCCTGCGTCCTTTTCAGCTAGCAGCCAGGGCTCTGGAACGGAACCCAGTCACCAAACAAGGTACAACTGTAATTGTAAAACCCATAGAGGTGCAGTGGAATATATTTGCTTTGAGGATATAATCACCTGCAGCTATCTTAGCCTGGATGTCATAAATTCTGCAGTTTGGTCTCTGAATATGTCAGACCAACTTACTTGCTGGGGATTTCAAGGATGGCTTATAACATTGAGAAGGAATGACTGGTTGGAGCCAGGAAGTGAGACAAGCCTCCTTGTAAGAACAAGTGGCTTCCACAACCTTGAAAAAGATGGTTAAGATCACACACAAAGAATCCTCAATCATTTGTTGTTGTTGTTGTTTAGTCGTTTAGTCGTGTCCGACTCTTCGTGACCCCATGGACCAGAGCACGCCAGGCACCTCTGTCCTCCACTACCTCCCGCAGTTTGGTCAAACTCATGCTGGTAACCTCGAAAACACTATCCAACCATCTCGTCCTCTGTTGCCCCCTTCTCCTTGTGCCCTCCATCTTTCCCAGCATCAGTGTCTTCTCCAGGGAGTCTTCTCTTCTCATGAGGTGGCCAAAGTACTGGAGCCTCAGCTTCACGATCTGTCCTTCCAGTGAGCACTCAGGTCTGATTTCCTTAAGAATGGATGCATTTGATCTTCTTGCCGTCCATGGGACTCTCAAGAGTCTTCTCCAGCACCATAATTCAAAAGCATCAATTCTTCGGCGATCAGCCTTCTTTATGGTCCAGCTCTCACTTCCATACATCACTACTGGGAAGACCATGGCTTTAACTATACGGACCTTTGTTGGCAAGGTGACATCTCTACTTCTCAAGATGCTGTCTAGGCCTGTCATTGCCCTTCTCCCAAGAAGCAGGCGTCTTTTAATTTCTTGGCTGCTGTCACCATCTGCAGTGATCATGGAGCCCAAGAAAGTAAAATCTCTCTCACTGCCTCCATTTCTTCCCCTTCTATTTGCCAGGAGGTGATGGGACCAGTGGCCATGATCTTCGTTTTTTTGATATTGAGCTTCAGACCATATTTTGCGCTCTCCTCTTTCACCCTCATTAAAAGGTTCTTTAATTCCTCCTCACTTTCTGCCATCAAGGTTGTGTCATCTGCATATCTGAGGTTGTTGATATTTCTTCCGGCAATCTTAATTCCAGCTTGGGATTCATCCAGCCCAGCCTTTCGCATGATGTATTCTGCATATAAATTAAATAAGCAGGGAGACAAAATACAGCCTTGTCGTACTCCTTTCCCAATTTTGAACCAATCAGTTGTTCCATATCCAGTTCTAACTGTAGCTTCTTGTCCCACATAGAGATTTCTCAGGAGACAGATGAGGTGATCAGGCACTCCCATTTCTTTAAGAACTTGCCATAGTTTGCTGTGGTCGACACAGTCAAAGGCTTTTGCATAGTCAATGAAGCAGAAGTAGATGTCTTTCTGGAACTCTCTAGCTTTCTCCATAATCCAGCGCATGTTTGCAATTTGGTCTCTGGTTCCTCTGCCTCTTCTAAATCCAGCTTGCACTTCTGGGAGTTCTCGATCCACATACTGCTTGAGCCTTCCTTGTAGAATTTTAAGCATAACCTTGCTAGCGTGTGAAATGAGTGCAATTGTGCGGTAGTTGGAGCATTCTTTGGCACTGCCCTTCTTTGGGATTGGGGTGTAGACTGATCTTCTCCAATCTTCTGGCCACTGCTGAGTTTTCCAAATTTGCTGGCATATTGAGTGTAGCACCTTAACAGCATCATCTTTTAAAATTTTAAATAGTTCAGCTGGAATACCATCACTTCCACTGGCCTTGTTATTTGCAGTGCTTTCTAAGGCCCATTTGACTTCACTTTCCAGGATGTCTGGCTCAAGGTCAGCAACCACACTACCTGGGGTGTACGAGGCATCCATTTCTTTCTGGTATAGTTCCTCTGTGTATTCTTGCCACCTCTTCTTGATGTCTTCAAATAGCGGAGGAGAGAAGGCAAGCAAAATGTGAGGGAGATAGTGAAAGATACAGGAAATTGAATGCAGATTTCCAAAGAACAGCAAGGAGAGACAAGAAGGCCTTCTTAAATGAGCAATGCAAACAAATAGAGGAAAACAACAGAATGGGAAGAACCAGAGATCTGTTCAAGAAAATTGGAGATATGAAAGGAACATTTCGTACAAAGATTTCCTCAATCATAAGTACCGGTTAATCACATATATTTGCTTTTAGAGCAAAGTGCTCAAGAAAGTGATGGCTGTGCATTTCCAGTTTCACTGAGCAGATGTATTTCAAGCTGAATTTAACAATGAAACAGTGGTCCTTACTATGATGGATAACGTTTATGCTGGGGAAAGAAAAGAGTCCACCTAGAAGCTTTCAGTGTTCTTGGATACTAGATGGTATCCTGGTTTAACTGTCTCGGTTGGGGATCAGGGACACTGCACTAACGTGGTTCAATACTTATCTCAATAGTTAGTTAGTTTTCTGTATGGGCAACTCCCTGTTTCTGGGTCATTGCACATGTTGGCAGAGTGAGCATAAGCCCATCCCATTCCTCCTTCCAGGGCCGAAATTATGTGTTCAAAATTTCCCAGGCGCATTTTGCACTTGGCTATCAGCCACTTGAGACCAAGTGAAGATGTCCAGGCACCACGATGGTACCTGATGTCTCCACTATCTGGAGGTGCATGTCTGGGGATCCTTGGATCTTGACTGTTTCCACACACTAGCACAACATCCTGTGGAATTCTGTCTGTTATATTTTATCTGTATAAAGTAAGCAGCACATAAGCGGCACACAAAACACTACCAAACCATTCTACGTTCTAAATCTTATATTAATAATCCAAAAATTGAGAGAGCTCACATAGAATGTAGAATGGTTTGGTAGCGTTTTATGTGCCACTTATGTTCTGCTTACTTTATACTGTTATATTTTATCTGCACAATCAGAATGAATTTCAGGAACCAACAAGTTTTATTGAAAAATAAGACTTTTTAGCTATCTGGCCCCAAAATGGCAATTAGACTTTCTGCTTTTGAGACTGTAACCCTGGTTGAAGAAGCCATTTGGCACCTAACCTACATATTTGAATTTATAACGCTGGTCATACGCCAATTGAACACGTGCAAAATGGTTGCCACCTGTATATATATCATTCTTACTAAATTTATTGGATACTTTGTCTTGCTGAAGGCAAATCAAAGCATCTTTTTAAAAACAAAAATAAAAACAAAACCCCAACTTTAAAAGGCCATAGATAGTTAACAGCTAAAGGCCAGATTGAAGAGGAATGTTTTTGCTTGGCGCCTAAAGATATCTGCCAACAGTTCCAGGCAAACCTCCTGAGGAGAGCATTTCACACACACGGAACACATAAAATGTCTGTTCTCTGTTCTTTTTTTGCCTCTGGACCTCCCATGAAGGGTGCACACAAAGACGGCCCTCAGATGATAATCACATTGGTTCACATGGGGAGAGCTGGTCCTTGAGGTATTGGGGGTGGCGGCCATGGAAAGGGCTTTCTTTGTTGCTGAATGTTCTTCACAGGGAGGCTCACTTGGGTGCCAAACTTTATATGATTCTGACACTTTTTATTCACACAGACTTCCTAAACTGGTTAACTCTTATTTAATCCCACGACTCTTTCATCTATTCCCAGTTTACTGCTTTTATACTACTTGCAGAAATGTGTTTCTTCTCATTGTTATTAGAATGTCCTGTAAGATGTTCTAAGAGTTTAGAAGTTGCAGGGTAGGCTAGAAAATGTTTTAAATGATACATTTTGCCATTTTGCATGAATTTGTATCCTTCAGTTTACCAACAGGAATGGAGGGATCGCTGCATAGAAGGGGCGATCGGAGAGGCTTGTCACATTGGCATTGTTTGGTGTTGTCCAATTGAAGCCATAGTAGGAGTTCCATAATGTGCTTTGACTTATTGAACAGTAAACATATTGAGCATAATTATGTGCAGCTCCTTCATAATTCTCTTGCTATTTTAGGCATATACTAGCAATATCCCCCCCCCCCAAAAGTACTTTTGGAATGATGATCATGAAATCGTGTAGAATTTTCATGTTATATTTTCAGTGTACAGTGGTGCCTCGCAAGACGAAATTAATTCGTTCCGCAAGTCTCTTCGTCTTGCGGTTTTTTCGTCTTGCGATGCACGGTTTCCCATAGGAATGCATTGAAAATCAATTAATGCGTTCCTAGGGAAACCGCCTTCAGACCAGGTCCGGGGACAGTCTGTCCCCGGACCTCTTCTGAAGGCTGGGGGGGGGGGGGGAACAAGGGCTTTTCTTCCCACCCCCAGCATTTTAAAAAACCCCGGGACAGCGGAGGACTTCTCCGCTCTCCGAGGCGATTTAAAAGCCCCTGGGAAGGCAGGCAGGGGGGACAAAGACTTTCGCCCCCCGCCCGCCTTCAGAAGGTGTTCCCGCCCCCGCCCCGCTTCGGAACAGCTTTCCGAAGTGGGGCGGCTGGGGCAGGTGTCCCCGCCCCCCCTCCCCACTTCGGAACAGCTTTCCAAAGTGGGGCGGCTGGGGCAGATGTCCCCGCCCCCCCTCCCCACTTCGGAACAGCTTTCCGAAGTGGGGCGGCTGGGGCAGATGTCCCCGCCCCCCCTCCCCGCTTCGGAACAGCTTTCCGAAGTGGGGCGGCTGGGGCAGATGTCCCCGCCCCCCTCCCCGCTTCGGAACAGCTTTCCGAAGTGGGGCGGCTGGGGCAGATGTCCCCGCCCCCCCTCCCCGCTTCGGAACAGCTTTCCGAAGTGGGGCGGCTGGGGCAGGTGTCCCCGCCCCCCCTCCCCGCTTCGGAACAGCTTTCCGAAGTGGGGCGGCTGGGGCAGGTGTCCCCGCCCCCCCTCCCCGCTTCGGAACAGCTTTCCGAAGTGGGGCGGCTGGGGCAGGTGTCCCCGCCCCCCCTCCCCGCTTCGGAACAGCTTTCCGAAGTGGGGCGGCTGGGGCAGATGTCCCCGACCCCCCTCCCCGCTTCGGAACAGCTTTCCGAAGTGGGGCGGCTGGGGCAGGTGTCCCCGTCCCCCCTCCCCGCTTCGGAACAGCTTTCCGAAGTGGGGCGGCTGGGGCAGGTGTCCCCGCCCCCCCTCCCCGCTTCGGAACAGCTTTCCGGGACACGGGGAGATTTTAAAATGCAGGGGGTCGGCAGCGCTTCGCTCCCGACCCCCAGCATTTTAAAACCTCCCCGGGACACGGGGAGATTTTAAAATGCTGGGGGTCGGCAGCGCTTCGCTCCCGACCCCCAGCATTTTAAAACCTTCCCGGGACACGGGGAGATTTTAAAATGCAGGGGGTCGGCAGCGCTTCGCTCCCGACCCCCAGCATTTTAAAACCTCCCCGGGACACGGGGAGATTTTAAAATGCTGGGGGTCGGCAGCGCTTCGCTCCCGACCCCCAGCATTTTAAAACCTCCCCGGGACAGAGACTTCTCTGCTGTCCCTTGGAGATTTTAAAATGCTGGGGGTCGGCAGCGAACGCTTCGCTCCCGCCCGCCAGCATTTTAAGATCGCCCCCGGCAGGCGGGGGGAAGGCAGGCGGGGGGGAGCAAAGACTTTTGCCCCCCGCCGGCCTTCAGAAGAGGTCCTCTTCTGAAGGCCGGCTGTGGGCGAAAGTCTTTGCTCCCGACCGCCAGCATTTCCCTATGGGCTTTCGTCTTGCGATGCAAGCCCATAGGGAAATTCGTCTTGCGAAGCGCCTCCAAAACAGAAAACCCTTTCGTCTTGCGGGTTTTCCGTCTTGCGAGGCATTCGTCTTGCGGGGTACCACTGTATATTCCTCTATGCTATTCTGTCCATAGATGGAATCTGTTCACCTGTGGGAAGAAAACACTTAAGAACAAAGTAACATATTCTGTTCAGAATCTTTAGACTCCTCTTGTTAAGGAGGTTATGTCTCTTTCCTAACACCATAAAAATGCTATGCTTTGTTTTAATTTTTGTTTTTGTTTTCTTGTTTCAAACAAAAAAACTAATTTGCAGTTGAATTTTAATGGATTTTTGGATTACCATTAATTCTGTTTAAGTTTATATGAGCTACTTTGGGGGCTAACAATGTAGAGTATAGATTTGGAAAACAATATTCCCCAAACTTGTGGTTTATTGGGTAAAACAATATGACTGTTTTAGGAAAACAGGCCTATTTTAATTTTATTTTGCTTGTTGATAAATAGCAAACAAATAAGTTAATGGTATCTTTGGTTTCTGTTACATTATTTTATTTACAGATCTGTAAATTTTATTTACAGATTTTATTTACAGATCTGTGTGCTAAATTCAGTACTTTTTGTCCTTCAGGTGAACTTTTTGTTTGCAACTTAAACAATTTTGACTTCAGATCAGTGAATTCTGTTGTCTGCTCTGGAAGGCAAGCTTCTTAAAGTGCAAGCTGTTCCAAAGCCCCAAATAGGAATGTTGTGCCTACTTTTTGCAGTATGCAGCTACTGGATCGTAGCTTTTGCAAATACTGTATGCACTGGTTTGTGTTCTCTGATAGCATTTTGTAGTCCTGTTTTATCTGTGGAATGCTTGCTCTATACATTATTTCAGAACCAAGTAGCTTGCATGTTATTTTCAATAGTGAAGTGAAGAAACCAACTTTCAAATTCCATTTGTGTACTTAGGATAGACTACAGAGAACAAGAGAAGTTCTAAGCTTCTGTTTTTACCTTCTCTATTCAGCAAGCTTTATTGTTGTCTTGCTCTTATTTTCATATCTTTCTAAGCCCCTTTTTGGGTTACATCTGACTTCATTGTAGGAAGAAAATAGTCTTGATGTGATAGGATGTAAACATAAGTCCTGTGCTAAGAATTGAAAATGCTGTGTTCCGTAAATAGAATCTAAAGGTCCCAATTTTTCTGCCTCTGTGAACCTGCTTCATATTTCCAGCAGGGGCCCATGTGACACACTGGCCACATTCACACATTCACTATGTGTATAAGCTGGAACTGAGACAAAGCAAACCGTCAGGCTTGTAGACTCCCGATTCCTCCTCTATTTCAGCTAAGTGAAGGACTTAACCAGCATTTCCCCCCAATTTATTTTTCTGAATCTCTGCTTCTTGTCAGAAACAAACCCATGGTTTGAAGTTTGCTTATTTTGAAACCAAATTCAGGGAAACTGAAATTATATACTAGTGAAGCCATTTTGGTTGCATAAGAGGAGAAGAGAGGCAGTGGTAAGCCATAGGTTAGTATTGTGTGCAAAATAAATTCTTAACCGGTCAACTTCAGTGATATTCCAGTGAAGAATTTTTTGGCATTCCACTATATATAATGAATATACAAAATCTCAGTGTAATTTAAATACACAGGAAATAAAGGGAAAACATTTAACAGTCTTTGATATAACATACTTTATTGCATGAGGCTACTATTGAGCCATCCTGGCAGTTTGATTTAGCAATCTATCTCTTTAATGAGTGAATTTATCCTACTGCATGAATGGAAGTTTAGTCTGCACAACCCTGGAATGCACATGCACAACCCTGGAATGATCCTAGCTAGAACATGTGCCCACTCTGATTCAGAAAGAAAGCTTATTAACCCCATAGGATCCAGGGGTCTTAGTACTCTTAACATGAGTCAACAGTGTGATGCAGCAGCAAAAAAGCTAATTCTGTTCCAGGCTGCATCTACAGAAGTATGGTGTCCTTACATACCACTCTGTTCTGCCCTGGTCAGACCACACATGGAATACTGTGTCCAATTCTGGGCACCATAATTTAAGAATAATGTTGACAAGCTGGAACATATGCAGAGGAGGGCAACTAAGATGATCAAGGGTCTGGAAACAAAGCCTTATGAGGAACAGTTGAAGAAGCTGGGAATGTTTAGCCTGGAATAGAGGGGACTGAGAGGAGATATGATAGCCACCTTCAGCTATCCCAAGGGCTATCACCTGGAAGAGGAAATAAGCTTGTTTTCTCCTGTTCTGGAAGGTAGGACTCAAACCAATGGCTTCAAATTACAAGAATGAGATTCTGACTAAATATCAGAAAGAACTTTCTGACGGTGAAAGCTGTTCGGCAGTGGAACAGACTCTCATGAGAGGCAGTAGACTCTGCTTCCTTGGAGGTTTTTAAGCAAAGGTTGGATGGCCATTAGTCATGGATGCTTTAGCTGAGATTCCAGCATTACAGGGGTTGAACCAGATGACCTTTGGGGTACCTCCTAACTGTACGATTCTATTATTCTATGAGTAGAGGTCCATTTGTGAAACCTTGGATTGTGCCCTTAATAATTTAAGTTACATGTAGTTATGAAAACTGCATGAAGATAAAACATGATGGAGTACAATTGTAGGTTTTGTCATTAATCATAATTATTTTGTTGAATTTTATAGGAAGGATTTCTTTTGGGAGAGATAAGGCAAGAGGAGACGTTTAGTATTAGTGACTCTCAAATCAGCAACATTGAATTTCTGCAAGTTATTGGTAAGTAGCTACAGTTTAATAACTTGCACTGCAATTGAACCTCATTCATTCATTCATTCATTCATTTCACTCCCATGTTTAATGCTTTGAATTAACAAAAATGGGTCAGATAAGTTTCTTGACAGAAATATGTGGAACTCTGTTCACTACTGCTACTTGATTTTCTACTTTCTGTGGCATATGATAAAATGTCCCAGGTGTACACTTCAGGGCTTCGGGAACAGGTAGCTAAGAAAAGAGCAGTTACTTCATGAGGCCATTTGCACCTGGGTACATGTTTTTCTAGTTCAGCAGATACACAGCTGAGTTACATACTTTTTTCTTGTGCTTGAAATACAGTTCAGTTCCTAAGGGGGAAGGAAGCCACTGGATTGGAAGTGTGGCTACATGTTTATAAGTGCTAAGTGTTGTTCCAATATCCGTAGAATAGTGCCCTTTTGTTGATTATGGTAAAAATAATATGACTAATGAGCAAAACACTTGTATAGGTTAATTTCATTGATGTTAGAAACGTTCTATATATGCTAAGGGAAATGGAATTGGGTATTTGCTCTTGGGTTGATGTTTTGGGGGGGGACCTGTGGGGTACATCTTGGTAGCTTTCCACTTGACGCAAAGTATAACTGAAACTTCCACTGTCAATTTCTTGTTACAGATATCCATAATCATGAGCCTTGTTCCAAACTCTTTAGGTAAGTTACTTTGTCATCTTTTTCTTTTTCCTCTGTGCCAATTGTAGGTGGGCGGAAACCAGCATTAGTATAACTGTCAGAATGAGCATCCAGTCTAATATTCTAATTACTAATTTTTAAATCAATACCACAGGTGTTATGAAAGAACATCCTTCAACTTTATAAAGAACAAAAATAAATCCTGAATGCGCTTGGGAGCTCCCATATGTTGTATACATTATTTCCCATATTTGCAATGCATCACATTAAGAGTAATACCTAAATGAGTCTTTTCTCCTTATAAAGTCTCCTTTTAAAAATAAATTCTTTTTTAAAATTCAGCTTATCCTTTCAGAGACTTAGAAATATTACTAGCTTTCTAGGGATATGTGGATTTATTGTTATGGCTAAAAGAATGCAGATGCCAAGTTGCCCTGTTTGTACCAAGTGATTTAATAGGAAGTAAGTTTTTAAGTCCTCAGCGCCTAGGACTTGCCAATCGCATGGTCGGCGGTTCGAATCCCCGCAGCGGGGTGCGCTCCCGTCGTTCGGTCCCAGCGCCTGCCAACCTAGCAGTTCGAAAGCACCTCCGGGTGCAAGTAGATAAATAGGGACTGCTTACCAGCGGGAAGGTAAACGGCGTTCCGTGTGCTGCGCTGGCTCGCCAGATGCAGCTTGTCACGCTGGCCACGTGACCCGGAAGTGTCTGCGGACAGCGCTGGCTCCCGGCCTATAGAGTGTGATGAGTGCACAACCCTAGAGTCTGGCAAGACTGGCCCGAATGGGCAGGGGTACCTTTACCTAAGTTTTTAGGTGGTTCAGTTCCTTCATTTTTTGGCTCTCCACATTCACAGAATACTTCTTGCCATATCGTATTTTACAGATTCCACAATCTGTATGTAATACAATTGATGCTGTATGTGTTAAATGTATAGCTATTGCTAATTGAGGCAGTCCCATAAAATTATTGCTTGGTATGTATTTATCCTCTTCAAGATTTCCAGCCGGTTTATTTATCACACTTATTGACATGATGTTTTAATGAAGATATTTAATAAAATTTATATACCACATAATTGTAAAAATTAAAAAGATCCTGTAAGTGGTTTACAAAAACATATTTTTAAAATCTTTATTTAAGCATGATACATGTTAAGAGAAAATGTCACTAGTGATGGTGGCCTTTGCATCTTTTCCCCCTGTGTCCAAGAGCTTTCCAATTTTATGGATTCTCTTCTTTTTTAGAGCATTTTATTTATTAGTCTGGTAAGGATGAGACTGAGAGGAGATCTGATAGCCATCTTCAAATATCTAAAGGGTTGTCACATGGAGGATGAAGCAAGCTTGTTTTCTTCTACTCCAGAGATTTAAGTTACAACAAGTGAGATTCTGACTAAACATCAGGAAGAACTTTCTTACCGTAAAAGCTGTTTGGCAGTGGAACAGACTCCAGCAAGAGTTGGTGGATTATCCTTCCTTGGAGGTTTTTAAGCAGAGATTAGATGGCTGTCTGTCATGTATGATCTAGTTGAGTTTCCTGCATTGTAGGGAGTTGAATTAGATGACACTCAGGGGTCTCTTCCAACTCTAATTCTATGTTTTTATGATACTACATTTATATTCCACCTTTCCTCCAAGGAACTGAACACCATGTATGTGGTTCTCCCCTACTACATATTATCCTCGAAACTATGTGAGATAGCTTAGGCTGAGAATTGGTAACTTTTTGAATTTAGATTTAGGTAGGTAGCTGTGTTGGTCTGACGCAGTCGAAATAAATAAAAAAATTGTCTTGTGCATGCACATGAAAGCTTATACCCAGAACAATCTTAGTTGGTCTCTAAGGTGCTACTGGACATTTTTTTAATTTTTTAACTTCTTGAAGATCATCTAGGGAGCTTTGCCAGGTGGGGATTTAAACCCTAGCCTCTGACGTCCTCGTCCAGTGGTAACCATTACACCATGCTAGCTCTTAGAAGTTGTCTGAAACTTTCTGCCAATCCTAGAAATACCAGCACTTCCACATAGCAAAGTTGAAAGCTGAAAGCAATAGGCGTCTATATATACAAAAACATTTGTTATAAATTCAGTTCAGAACATCACCACCCGGCCCCACCGACACTCATCTCCCCCCCCCCCACCTCTTTCCCCCTATTCTTCCTAATGTCTCAACAAATGAAACCAATTTGTTTTGTTTTTTCAAAAAAGTGTTACGTGGAAAAAAATATGAGAGAGAGACATTGCACATACCTTTGTAAAATCTTTAATAAAAATACATTAAAATAAAAAATAAATTCAGTTCAGATTATATAATGTTATTGTCAATGGAGTTTAGACCTCTTGTTTTACTTAAACATGTACAGGAATAAGAATTTGTACACAATGCACAGCATCTGATAGTGATTAATTTTAAGAGAAATGCAACCTTTGACATTGTTCTGTATAAGAATAGGCTTCGTTTTGCTAAATAGTAGCACTTGTGTGAAATAAGATACTAACATGGTTGGAATAGATGCCTATTTTACTGTGCCTTTAGTGTCCCAATACTTTAAAAAGAAAAATTCTCTATTAGACTGACTGCTGTCAATGAGTGTAATGTACTATAAACTTCCTCTACAAAGAGGCCAATAATTTGGCAGATAAGTCTATGTCAGGGAACTGCCATCGGAAGGACAGGAGGTGCAAAGGCTCACTGAGGTTGAGAGAGACATAGCAGCTGAAGAGGGAACCAGTAGGGGGAGAGGAGGAACTCCAAGGGAAAGTGAGTCGGAGGGATGGCTCAGAGACGCTTCCAGCGAAAACAGTGGGGAGGTCTCAGGACCTCCTATAGGGACACCCACTCCTCGCCGGAAACTGTCACGCCGAGAGTCCAGAAGACGTGTTTCCGTTAAGGAGCTTTTATGTTGGAAACGATTCCGAAAGCAACCACTTTCGGATTCTGCTAGCGACTGACGCAGCCATGCCGGAGGGGCTCCGTCACAGGCAGAGGTTTGAAAACCTGATCAAACTCTGAGGGACTTGCATTTTACGCACAAGCAGCTCATCATCCCATCACAGTCTAGAAGGAATGTCATTTTCTAATACAGGATATACTTAAGTTTCTCTTCAGATGTAGAAATTTGTGGTTTTTAGTTACTATGTATGCTCAGTTAAATGACGGCTCCAGCTTGATGCTGATATAAATATGTGATTCTCATGTTAACCTCTTTGAGATGGAGGCTAAGAAAGTTAATTGTTTAGAACTGCTTTTAGGGAGATAAAAATGCTATCTGATAATAACTGATGGATGCATCTTCATTTCAAAGACATGCCTTACAAATCTCATTATAAAATCTCTAAAAATGCATATTTTATATGTATTCTACACACAGTGGGTGTTTTGAGTGTGGATACTGGGTGTGTTTGCCTTACTTAATTGTTCCTTCCTTACAGTGTTGTGTTTGAATAGAGATTATGCTCCGCTTATACAGTACATCTAATACCCACAGAGATAAAAGTGGATAAGGCTTACTCGTACATAAATGTATATGCCTGGTCCATACTATACCGCTGTCTACACACAACTCCTGTGCCCATTATGTGTTGAATGGATACATAGCATGTACAGACTGACAGTGATCTAAAGTGTAAGCATCTGTTTCTAACAAAAGGAAACATACATATGTACATAATTTTATTTGTATGCCGCCTTTCCATAATTCAAACTATGCTCAAGGCGGCTTACAACATGAAAAAAACATAATCACAAACAACAAAAGTAGTCATAAACAATCAATAAAAAATACAACCAAATTAAGCAATTTCTACATAAATTATATTAAGATCTAAAATAAAGATACAAAAAATAATAAAATCAGAAACAGCAACAATCCCACCCCCAACAGAAAAAACCCTAAACAATATTCCAACTCAAAAAAGGATGCTTTGGTCTTGAATGCTGCTTCTGCAGGTGAACTCCTGACCTTTAGTTATAAGTAACAGACATGTGAGCAAGAGCTAGTTGAGATATTTTTAAAAAACATTAGCTGTAGATTTGTTACCTGTGAAACTCAACATTTAATAGCAGACTTTTTTCAGGGGTACATATGTTATTTTTCATAACTTAGTTGTTTAACTTCCCCATAATATTTTTCTATAAGGTTTAGTCGTTCATGGATGTAGTGAATAAGCAGCCTCAGACACACCTTTACAGTATATTACATTTTATTCCACTAAACAGCACTGACTTGATTCTAAGCCAAACCTATTTTTTTCTTTCTTAAGCTTTTATGACTATGCGGGCAAAGTCAATGAAGAGAATTTGGATAGGATTCTTAAAGATCAGAGAAAAGTAAGTCTGCACTTCCTTATTAATTTTTCCTCTGTGCTACCGGTAAGGCCTGAAGAAAAAGTAACGTAACATTTTATCACAAAGAATGATGAAGGGAAATATGTTAAATATTAGACCAGGCGTGGCTAACCTTTTTTGTCCCAAGTGTTTGGGGCCACTTAGGGCACATACACTCACACACCGTATGTAAAAAGGATATGAAAAAAATAAAAGAAGGGAAAGTATCCCAGTGAGCATTCACAGGCAACTGATAATGGGGACCTCTGCCCTCTGTCTCTCCTCTGAGCCATCTCTCAATCTCTCTGAATCCTGTAGGACTGGTGAAGAAGAATTGCCTAAATGTTAACTTTTTTGTAGTTGTTGCTCCCTTTGCTTGACTGAATTCAGTTTCATGTCAGTGTTAAATAGGATGAGATGTAGGATATAACCCCAAAGGAATTTCCCAATACTTCTTTTAGAAAATAGGTTTTCTAGCACTACTTTTCTGTAACTTCCTACCAAAGGAGTATAACCACAGCAGAGGAGTGTCCACTACTTCTAACTCATGTGGTCAGCACTCAACAGTGTGGAAAGACTTTTTTTAGAATTGTAGTTGGTTTTTCTCTTCATGCAATTTTTTTATTGTACTCACTAGTTCACTGGGGCACTGCCATATCTTGTGTTTTGTTCTATATCTTTCTAAATTTATTTTAAAAATGAAAGGGGGAAAATCTTAAAAGGGACTTAGTGGTTCATAACAATCAGCAGCCTGACTCTCAGTTACAGCTGATAATCGGGTGGAACTTCCTCATCGCTTTCATCTTTCCTGTGGCTTTCATGGAAAAAATGTTTTCCGTTCTCTTTGAAATAGAGAGAGGGGTTTCTTTTAGTTTCCTTTCAAGTAAGATCTAAATAATTGTAGGAATTATTGTGCACAGTTAAATATGCAATAACACTTTTCTATTTATTCTTCTTACTCCAGTTCTGAAGAAGGGAAATTTTGTAGTATCTTAGTACTGTTTTCTTAGTATCTACAGCAGAGGTTGATAGTGACTATATTTGGCTTTGCAGACCATTTCTAGCAGCTCCTCACACCCCTCAACAATTTGGCTGCATTGATGGTGCGTTTTTAAACTGGGAAAGGGAGGTGTTGCATTTGAGCCCCATCAAGCTGGTGTGACCAGAGAGGTTTCAATCTCTCTGTCCAGATCAGTTGATGATGAGAATGCAGATCTGATGAGCAAGGAGAGTGGGCGCTCTTGAACCCCATTGCTGCAGTAGTGTGAGCTGAGAGCTTTCATTCTCTTTACCCATAACAACTTAAAGATGAGATTTTTCTCTCCCCTGCGGTATGAGAGAGAGAGAGAGAGTGGCACACACACAGTGTCATGCGGTCCTCAGAGCATTGGATAACTTTGAATGTGGCCCCCAGGCATAAAAGGGTTTGCTACTTAAACAGTAGAAAAACATAAGGACTTGAGGGAAAAGAAGCTTGTAAGGATCATGTGATAAGCAGCATGCAAGTTAAATTGAATGTACTTCAGTAATAATATCTGCTGTCTTTGAATCAGAAGTTTTCCTGTCACTGCAAAGTGTAATATTTCCTAAAGCATGGGATTGTTGGTAACATGAAGGGATTCGATTTTCTCTAGATTGCAACAATGCTATCTTGCAGAATGCCATTTATTTCTTTGATTGGAATAATCTGGCATCATGTTGGGACTTCATAATTAATCTATATTGAATGTACTTTTGAGATGCAATTTTTATCCTTCAGTTAATACTCCCTAATTCAATCTTTATTGTAGAACGTTATTGGATGGTACAGATTTAGGAGAAACACCCAGCAACAAATGTCATATAGAGAACACATCATTCATAAACAGCTGACACAGATTCTTGGAGTGCCTGATCTTGTCTTCCTTCTCTTCAGTTTCATCTCAACTGCAAATAACTCAACACATGCTTTAGAATATGTTCTCTTTAGACCAAACCGAAGGTAAACAGTTTATAAGATGTGGAGGGAAACTTTTTGTCCATTTTAATGATTTTTTTAATTAAAAAAAGTAATAGTCACAGATGATGTGCAAGTTGCTTTTCCTCTGAGTGTTTCAGTTGCTTCAAGTGCTAAATAGCTGGTGTGTATTGTACCAGATGACATAATCCACAGGCAAAATCCAGAAATATATGCTCTTCTTTGGAAGCTGTCATGATTTCCCCCTAATTATACAAAACTGCTGAGTAATATATCCAGAAAGGGGAGTTACAGCCAATGACCATTTTGCACAGGGGTTCTGTTCCTGGCCAAAGCATGCATTGGCAGAGCATGTATAAGCTCCCCGCACCCTGTTCTGCCCTTTTAGTGACTCATTTCCTGATGTTTTCGGGTCACTTCTGGGTTCAGCGCTGTGCATGCATGTGCCATCGGTTAATTGATCATTGCCTGTATATGGAAAATATAATGTAGGAATTTGTAAGTATAATTATTGGATGACACATTGTAGTAGTTTATTTAAAACCAACTTGTGAAGGATTCATTTTTAGAGTCTTGTTAGTTTAGTGGATGCCATTATGTCTCATAATCATAATCGTGATTATAATCATAATCATGCTGGGGCAACCCAGTTAGATGAGTGGGGTACAAATACATTATTATTGTTATTGAAAACTCTCTCAATATATCTGCTAGTAAAATATTCTGCTGTCTCTTCATTAAAGATACTTTGTGGCCCATAAGAGTAATTAGAAACTAAAATATTTGAGAGTCATGAAAATGACCCAATCACAAATTGGCTTTCTATAGCTGATCTGGTTGTACTTGCATATAGGACTGCAAACTTTAATTAATTGAGCAGTCATCTAAAACTGTAGCTGATAATTAGTGGGAAACAGCTTTAATCAATGTGACTTAAAAATTAAATATTATGCTTCACCATTTTTTTTAAAAATCTATGTAGAAAAAACAAAACTATTTGGTTCTAGTGGTGGTGGGTAATAACCTCTTTCTTATACAGCCATCATTAACATTTTCCAGCAGTGAGTTAGTTATATTTTATAGTTTGGTGAACAAAAGCTAGGTTGCATTCCTTTAATGTTCTGGTTTGCATGTACTGCAAGCTTTGACTTGCTGCGTATAAGCAAGCATGCTGGTGCATTGAGAGAAATCATGAGTGCTGCATTTCTCCCCTGCTCTTGGTGTACTACTAGGAGTAAGCTGCAAGTTGTAGTCATTACTTACTGCTAATGGTTTGTTCGGGTATCAGCACTTAAGATCATAACTAGTATGTTAAAGTAAAAAAAAGGTGAAGATAAAGGACGCCTGACAGTTAAGTCCAGTCACAGACAACTCTAGGGTTGCGGCGCTCATCTCGCTTTACAGGCTGAGGGAGCCGGCGTTTGTCCGCAGACAGTTTTTCCAGGTCATGTGGCCAGCATGACTAAGCTACTTCTGGTGTAATGGAACACCAAAACCAGAGCAGCACACGGAAACACCGTTTACCTTCCCGCTGGAGCAATACCTATTTTCTACTTGCAACTGCTAGGTTGTATTTCCTTCTTAATTGTAGCTTTTTGAAACCCTAATCATTGTGGGGAGGTAGTAAGGCAATAGGCTCTTCTGGGTGATTATTATGACTGGAATCTCTTGTAGGGAAATAACATTACAGAAAGTAACCTCATATTTCTAAACTTTTTCTGCAGGTATAATCAAAGAGTGTCACTTACTATTCCTAATCTAGGCAACACAAGCCAACAGGAATACAAGGTCTCTTCAGTGCCAAATACTTCCCAAAATTATACCAAAGTTATTAAGGAGCATGGGTGAGCATTGTTTTAATATGTAACAAATGCCATTTTGGTGTGCCTAGAAATAAATGCATGTGATCGCTAACTTAGTCACACTTGCAGCGGATCCATTGATTTCAGTTATCATGACTCTCTTAGATATCACCAAGAGCAGATCTAGAGCATTCTTGGATATCTGATTTTGTTTAATGACTGCTGTTTTTTAAACAGTACAGAGAAGCAGAAAAATAAGTCAAAAACTTTATTTGGGATAAAGCAAATTATCAAGAAAAGCAATGTTAATGTGACCAACGTTAACTGTAGAAGATCTCCATGTGCATGACTTTTATTGGCTTAAATGAGGCTCCTTGTTGGCTTTTAGTTTGTCATGGTTTGTTTTTTGTTTTTGTTTGTTTTGTGTGCAATAAATATTCAGTCTATTTGCTTTGTGGAATAAATGTTTCTCTTGTGTTAATATAACATCAGGTTGTGCAAAAATAACTTTGGATTGTATCCAATGGTGTCTTTTTACTTGATGGAAGGCTCTTTAATCTACTTTCCATCAGTGGAACAGGAAAGGAGGCAATTTTTGCCAATTTCCCTTTCCCCTGCAAAACCTAACCCCCTGGTCAATTTGCTTGGATTGGGGACCCTTTGGAGCAACATGTGCAGTGGCACACAGAACTGCAGGGGGAAATGGAATTGACAAAAATGGCCTCCCTCATTTTTCTGCAAATCGAAACCTCTGCTGGGTCAAAGAGCTTTGTGTCAGTCCAGGGTGCATCATAGATGCTATCCTTTTCAGACATCTTCAGCAGTCCAAGCCTTGCTTCCTGGAGTATGGCTCTGAAAGGTAAACCCTTTTGAAGGGTAAAAGACATCTTGGAAAAGCAGGATTTGCCCAATTCTAACACATTATTTCTGATGTATTTTTAGTACTGCTTTTTTTGATAAAGATGGTGTGATGAAGGACATCAGGGCTATATATCAGGTTTATAATGCACTTCAAGAAAAAGCACAGGTAATTCTTCTTTAATGTTCTGTATTTATTGTGACAACTCTCTGCTTACTAATGCAAAGCTACAGTAAAACTTTCATTTTGAATTTAAATGTTTCACGAACAACTTACATTGTGAATAGTTAAGCTATATTAAGTCAAATCAACTAATTAAAATATTTAGTTAATAATGCTTAATAGAACAGAAATTTATAGCATAAGAATTGTAGGTAATAATTGTCTATTACAAGTTTTCCCTGCTTTAAGACTGAAAGTAGCTGTCAAGGAGATAGGCCAAATTGTCCTATGTCCAGATCTCACTTTAGGGTCTGCATGGGCAAAATGCTGAATCTTTGTGGCTGCGTTCTTCTGAAGGGCTTTCTCCACTGGACTTGATTTCAAAATTGAGGCCCTACTGTATAATGCATTAAGGCTCTTTGTGTGTGTGTGTGTGTGTGTGTGTGTGTGTGTGTGTGTGTGTGTTAAATATTTGATAAGGGATCTTTAAAGAATACTATAGCGTTTAAAATTAGCAGAAAATGGAAATCCCTCTTTGCTCCAGTCCTTCCTTTTCTGTGATTCAGACCCTACTGCCTATTATCTGGTCTTTTTAAGGTCTGGATGCCATTGTGCCAAAGTTTAATTAAGGCCATAACTGCATGTTTACACTTAAGTAGCTGCCCCAGTTATGTGCCTGAAACCTGGTTTATGGCATTACCGGTAGTAAAGTAAGCATCCATAACTACTCCCGCTATGCATGAAGTTGCCATCTCCCTTTTATTCTTGAATCCTGTGGGTTGATTTGAAACTGCATCATTTGTGCCGCTTCTTTATTTTTCAGATTCATAACATACACATCTGGTAGTTTAGTTTAATATATTTATATATTGTTTTGAGGAGTCCCAGAACGATTTACAGTAATAGAATATAGAATATGAAATACATAAGATGTTCAATAAAACAAAACAGATATAAAAAACTAAAAGTGTTCATCGGGTAGATAGCTAACCAGGTTTAGGTTTCTCAGCAGTGATGGAAGGGCTGTTTTCACATGCTCAGAGGCACACTTATATATTCTATATATATGATCCATGCTGTGATCAATAGCATCCATACAAACATTAATACCCTTAGTGGTTCTCTTAAATAGTGCATCTCTATGTTTTATTCTTTTTTTAAAATATATTTGACATTAAGTAATTGCAGTTATCATGCAAGTGTGTTGAACCTCTGTCTGAAGCAAAAATTAAAAAAAACGCAAGCACTTGCTTTCCAGAAATCACCCTTTCCAATATTTGTAGGGATGTGACTTTCCTTGCTTTATGTTGGTGCACAGGTGACCTAAAGAAACCTGCCTGTGCATGCTTTGTGGGCTTATGCTATTTTCTGTTACGTTTAAAGTTGCTAGTCTGTGAACTTTGACTTAGGCTTTCCCCAAATATTAAGTCCTCACACATTCTTTCTCGTAGCTCTTTGAAAGAGGAAAAAAACAGATCCATGTGAAATGCCATGACATCTTCAGATGAAGGGTGGTATACAAATTTAATAAATAATAATAATATTTCATCTAACTTTTACATTTCTAAGTTCTAAAGAACAGTCAGGCGTATAAAAAGCCTCTTCCCAATATATTCCCCACCTGGCCAGTATTCACTAGATACATTGCAATTATGGCATAAATGGATTTTTATTAAACTGTTTCTTCAGCAGGCTGCTCATCCCAACTTATTAGCTGTAGTGCAAATAAACTTTGCACTGCACCAGCTAGAGTGGCCATTCTCTTGCATTCCTCCAAATAACTACGTGAATGTTTTGGTTTGCCAAAGCTGGTGTCAGCATTAGTGGCTTGGGACTACTCTTACAGTTTTTGTAGTGCTACATCCCAGGCTGTGAGTGGACCTGCCCTGATTATTACATGACCCTCGTGCAATTTTGCTTCAGTGCATAAAATCAGTTTGCATTACCGTTCTGAGATTCCAGTAAGTAATGATTGAGAGGTGGTGACATAGAGCATTATCTGTTTTCAACGAGGGTTTATGAGTTGTTGCTTGGCCATCAGCACACTTAGCACTGGCCGTGTATGAAGCCAAAATCTGGCTGCTAAGAGTGCAATTACTCCCATCTACTTGGGCGTAAACAACATTGAATTCCAAAGAACATACAGCACAGTCCTAACCATGTCTACTCAGAAATAAGTTTTTAAAACTTAGTGCAAATTGTATTTCATTCCTTCAGTACTTTACAATGATGCCCAGAGTTGAAATTTGGCAACTTCTCTTTCTACCACAGTAATTGAGGTTTGGTCACAAGTGGTGCATAGTATATGAATTATGAAAATCTCACAGTGGCTGTGTCTTGGAACTTGATTTTTCTACATTGCATTTCTACTAAGGCTTTTGAACATGAATTTTCACTAACCTTGTGTATTTCTCCTAGGCAGTATGTATAGAAGTAGAGAAGAGTGAACAAGCTGCTGAAATTTTCCAGGCAGAAGTCAATAAGCTAAAAACACAAATCTTGCAAAAGAAACAAGAAAAGGAGCAGGAAATAAGTAAGCCTTTTCTGTAAATATTCTCTACCTGGCTGGGAAAATTGACCGAACCCTTAGCTCTGCAGTGCCTCCGTTACACAGTCCAGTTGGAAACAAATCCAATATTTAGAGTTTAGTGCATAGCACAATAGCATTTTGTTCCGGACCCTTTTCTAAGGGTGATATCCATTTGTGTCCATCTTTGTATGTAACAAAGATGTATTCCACACATGCCACCCAATTTGCTTTGTAGGGTTGGAGAGCCCTACATATATCACATTGGGTATTTAGAAATGATACCATACACCACCTCAGTAATCTAGTTTTGTGTGAGTGGCCACCTCCTTAGACCAAATATCAGACATATCATTTATACTTTAATTCTGTGGGGTAAGGAAAGCTAATGAACAGGGACAATTATAGAATTGGGGATGACCCTCCCCTTGACCATTCTTAAAAACTGTTCCAGTTCTCTTTGTAAATTGGTAGATAATCCCTGATGCAGTTCCTGCCTAACACAATAATCTTTGCTGGAGTAACTGCAGCACAAACAGAAAAAAATAGTGTTAGAAGAAGCAGGGGAAGGGTTAAACTAGGAGACGATTATATTAGTAGTGATGGGAACTTTGCTGCTAATGTAGACGTGGAATGGGATGTTCATTGAAAATATCAAAATATGACACTTAATTGTAGTATTCAGAATGATGGGCATCAGTTATGATCTTGAGATGTGAAAGACGCTGTATGTTCTCTGGGGCTCTAGAATGAAGTGTGTCCTTAAAACATGCTTGTCTTATATCTGAAGTATAGCTTTCATAGTTATTAAACTATGGATATGGCTGGCAGTTCTTCCATTCCAATTAGGAACCACTTAGATTATACTTGTTGCCAATTATAAATAGCTGAGTGGGAAGCCATGTGTTTTCTATTTCTAAGTCCATTCCCGTCAACTCATAATATGTACTGGGTAACTTCCTAAACAAAATTTTAATGGGGGCCAATTCACTTTGGATTGGACCATATCCCCTTTGTGTTACTCATGAACACAAATATTTCCTATATTAGCTGGCACTTAAATGACTAGATGGAATGTGGTGAAAGTCCAAGCAAGTGCTTAGCGGAGAAATCAGGAATAAGATTAAAGAAAAATAGGATTATAGGAAATGTGGATTGAGAAATAGAGAGGGCCATATATGGGGGTGCTAAAAGTAGAAAACAGTAAATGCTGAGGGCAGATAAATGTGCGATGGAAATTTCAGCACTAGGGAGCAATGTTTGTTTTTTATTTATTGTTGCCTCTTCAAATGTAGCTTCTGACGTATTGAATGTGATCCTGGCCTTTAAGTGCTACTCTGATCTTCTATCAAGTAGTTCTCCAATATACATGACGGTTCAAAACATGATTGGATGGATAACCCATTAAATACCAAGTTTGAGTATTGGAAGGATAATATATTTCTTTCTGCAGTGTGTTGATTTTGGGGCATAGCAGTTCTGAGTGGTTTAACAGTCACTAGATTTTCCATAAGTACATAAGCTTTAGGGTAGTGGCAAGTATAGAACAAGTTCTTCAGTTATAACTAAGTACAACAGATTATTTTTTTCTAGCTCTTGAATGCCTTCCACTTTCATGCTTACTTTTCCCTGGGGTTTGATTTTACTTGCTTATCAGTATACTATCCATGTTAAAATCAGGCATTACAGTCAAATCTCAGTTGTTGAACGTAATCCATTCTCGGAAGCCCGTTCGGCTTCCAAAATGTTGGACAACCGAGGCATGGCTTCCAACTCAAGCAGAAGCTGCATCAGACGTTTGGCTTCCGAAAAATGTTCGAAAACCGGAACATTTACTTCCGGGTTTTCATCATTCAGGAGCCGAAACGTTCCAAAACAGAGGTGCTCGGGATCTGAGGTTTGACTGTATATTTTGACAAGGGTAAAACCCTATGCCATTCATTTAGAACCCTAAAATAAAATTGGGCCAATACAGTTACTTACACAGCAGTTATTTCTGTTTCTCTACAGTTTTTGGGCTCATTCAAACCCTATTGTTTTAATATTATGCTGTCCTATCCACTCCCTTGTCTAATTGCCTTGTGGTGGGGATTTATTTTGATGAAACCGCATTGCTCAGATATGCTGTGAAAGACATAAGACAAGAAGCAGAAGCTTTTAGTGTAAGGTAGCAAGTAACCAAAGTGAGAGCTGAATAGGCCTGATAGTGTGGTAGAACTCATTTTGCATGGTTTCTGCCCACTGCATTCTCTCCACACTGTGCAGAAGAACCAAAGGAGTATTGAAAAGAGTTTGGAAAAAATAACCTTCAATTTTAGAGACACAAAATACTGCTTCTGACATTAGAAGATTGACTTTTGAAAAGATTATATGCATGTTTAGTTTCATTTGTCCGTGACAGATGGTATGTGATAGTTCTAAATTAGTGTTCAAAACCTCAGCGCCTCATTAGCTAAGAATCAAAATCAAAGTTACTATTGTATAGTTCAGAGATACATAGATCTCATCCCAGTTGGTCTCAGTAACATTTGAGGAAAGAGGTCAGAAATGAGAAATCTGTATCTGATGGTTTTGTGGTTCAGGTGCTGTTAGGAATTCTCTTGCCTAAAAATCAGCATACTTCTCAGTATTAGGTTGTGGTTTTGGCTTTGGCTTTTCAAAATAATAGCCAATTGAAATTGCTTAAATGGTTTTACTTCAGTCTTTTCCTGCATAAGTACAATCCTCTGCTGTGAGGCATAATACATGTATGCTATATATAATCTGCTGTAACTGTACCATTCTTTTTTGCCCATGAGGAATTCTCTTTTGAGAGGCAATAAATGCACCTAAAGCAGCCTATTATCAGGTTTGTGTTAGTGCCTGCCTTTGAGAAATCCTGTCTATTTGAGTTAACTAAACCAAATTGCTCCACTTCACTTTGGCACTGGGTTTAACTTCTTGCAAGACATTGCACTAATGAAGCATGCTAGTACTAGCAAAGTGAATTCTAGGAAAACTAGTTCAGTCAGTTTAACATTGGCAGTTTTTCACTCAAATGACTTACTTAAACATAGTTGAATACATATGTGCATTGTGAGTTTCTTTTCAATACCCATGATATCAAAATTTTATACAGTTTGCCACATTAAGATACCTTGTTTTGACAGCTAATTACATTTATTTTCCACTTTTTTGTAGGACTGCAGCAGGCCATCTTAAGCAGACAAATGTCAAATGATACCTTGGAGCCTATATTTATCCCCCGAATGTCCCATGCTGGATTTGTTGCAGAAGGTAGTAATCTTGAAGAACCCGATGCCTCTGATCCTCCTCCTCCTTATGCTGACTTGAGTGTAATCAATCACGACAGTGCCATACGCCCTGGTGTTCTAGAAAGCAATGTTTTCATGCCTCGACCTCAAGCAGTAGGCTCTTCCAGTTATGTTTCCACAAATACAGGACTGAAGCTTTCAGGCAATGGAACATCCATGCCATCCTCTTCCCAGGCGACTGTCGGTGACAATGTTAATGAATCAGAAGACAGTGACTGTGAGAATTTTCTTGAACCTACAGAGTCATCTGACAATGAATACGCACAGACAAGAAATTCTCGTCCCCTGACACATGCAGATGGAGATTCCAGGAACACTCAAATCTCCCAGATCTAATGGAACATGAGCTTAATATAGCACTATCTTTCCTAAATGTTACAGAAATATTTTGGGATTTAACTTGGAGGAAATGAGCTACAAAAGTGGATTATTGTGCACAGCAGATGTAGAAGACTTGAACTTAGATGGCTTATTCACTTTTGTGATACATTTTTGCAAGTTTTGTAATTGAATCATTAGGATAATCAAACTACTAATATTGATGAAATTCATGGATGTACTGGTAAATAAGCAAAGTGAAATTGGGGGGGGGGGGAATCCTGTGGCTTTTGTTGCCATATTCTCCATAAAAAATGGAATTTAGCAACTAAGCGCACTCTAATTATCTCAAATCAAAGCTTACCTCGTGCACTATCATGCCTTGAATTTTGGGGGAGGGGGGCATTTCTAAGAACTTTGATCAGCAGGCTTTTTAATGGTGAAGCCAAATAGATCATTGCCAGAAACAAAAACCTTTGATAATTCCAAACAGCCTGATTGGAACAAATGTGAGCTATATTCTCTGCATGCTCTTTTAATAGAGATGAAGTTTGTTTCAATCTTTTTCTACTAGCCTAATGTCTATCACTTAAAATTATGGTTGCCTTTTTATGTAGAAAAGTGATTACCAGTAAATCATCAGTGAATGTCTTAAGCATAACTACTCTGACCTTGGTGGATTTAAAGTGACTTTCCCACACTATCATCAGTTGCATTTTTGTTCTAAAAATAATGAAGAGCACATAGCAGAAAGTAGTGAAATAATGTGGTCATTTCTGTCAGGCACCGAACATTTAATGCAAAACTTCATACAACTTTCAAAATAATCCATATTTACTATGTAAACCACTTTGAGTCTCTGTTAGGGAAAAAGGTGGGATACAATAATAAATAAATTAAATAAATAAATAAATAGCAAGTCCTGGAGAATGGAAGAGGCTGTCTAGCGCAATCCCCTAGGGTTTCCTCTTAAATTAAAACTATAGCTCTTCTCATGTTGGGGTAAGAACCTGCGAGGCATGAAGTGGAATCCGTTTAAATAATTTTTGAATGCACTTACTATATTTTTTATTTAATGCTTGCAGGGGAAAAATTGCCCAAAAGATGCAAAATAGTGCCACTAAGTATCGAACTAGGCATTTTCTTCAATTAGCAAATGGCAAACCTTTAATTCTGTAACAATTCGCCTTTGTTTTATTTAATCCAACTCTTGATTAAAACCCCACATGAAGACTTCTTTTAGATATATGATTGCCTACAGCTAAAAACTCAGTAGCTAAACAATCCCACATCTGTCTGTTTGCCTCTCTGTTGTCTGTACTAAGTAAAACCAAGTGGCTTTGAAATATGATAAAAAATACTTCTATCTCCTTGGACATTTGGGACTTTATAAACATTTCTGTTTTCAGTACTTAACATACTATTTGGCCTTAACATGATATGTTTTGTTTTACATTGCTGCAGTCTGTTCTAATTAACAAAAAGTGTGTTTGGGTTTTATTAAATTTGGGTATCTACAAGCATCTGTTGTGCTGGTTTGTTAAATAAGTGCTGTTGCCATCTCATCAGTTCATTCAAGAAATTTTATTTTTATCTCACTCAAACTTTTAATGTACATCTCTGACAAAGCAGTTAAATGTGACAATAAAATCTTATTTAATCCTTTATCTTTTAATATCTGTCAGCAATGTTTCATTGCAGTGAGATCACGCATCTGCAAGTGAAAGCAGTGTTAAGATCCACCCCTCAATGAAACAAATGATTGACAAAACTGTATATTGGTTCCCCTATTGGCTGAGTGTAAAGAGGAGCACCCATGAGATTATGGTTTGTATACAGTGGTAATCACTTTTTCTAATGTCCATTCACATTTGCTCATGCATGGCAAATATCTATAATCCTTGCAACAGAAGACTGGCAGCAGCAATTTAATAAATATCCCCTTACTTTGCATAGTACATCACAACAACTTTTGGAGGTAGCAACTCCATTTGCATGGGTGACTCAGCTGAGTCTGGATAATGTTGAATATGTTTCTATACACACAAATTACTTCTATAAATATTGACATATTTAATTTCTCAGTGGGAAAATCATGATGTTGAAATATTACATCGCATATAATGTTATAAAACCTGTGGTCTTAAATCTGTTGCCTTTTTCTTCATAAATTGAGGTTACAGAGGCATACACTTCATTGGCATCAATTTCTAAGTAACTCAGAATCCGTACAAACCTGCGTAATTATCTCCAGTAGAAGTACCATCATTGACCGTCCTGCCCTATTGGTTCATTGTAATTGTTATCTCTGGTTATGTGTTAGGTTATGACTGACCATAATGCCTGTATAACACAGATGGAATGCTTGTCCCATCAGCAGTATCTGGTGTGAATATGAGCCCTCTTCCATTATTCTTACTAGGATCCAGACTCAGCTGGGAATAGGAACTTCCATGCAGTAACTTGTTTTTAACCTTCTCTTTTGGAGACTAATTTTCTGCCTTTTCTCCTTTCTCTAACAACTCATCCAATTATTTTGCATATACATTTGTATTATGTAAAAACAAATTATAATATGGGGAGAAGCAATGTCCTTAGATTTGTTCCCTTATCACCACTGAAGAAAACAAGTGATTATAATCTTCATTACTATGGTGGCAGCTTGCTTTTGTCTGCCTAGATGCTTAATATATTGTCTGAGATGTATTCTAAATGGCAGGATGGTAAGTGTTCTGTGGTCGGAAACAGGTCTAGCTTTTGTAGCGGGTTTACTATTGCACAGCGTGGTCTTCTGCAAAGAGGATTGATTGTCTGAGCCCCACTTATATGTATCCTCCTGTATTTTTATTCTGCTTTCCATAACTAAGCTTAAGGCAATGTACCTGGGAATTGCCATGCAGGCATAGGCCAGACACAAACCTGATTTGTTCCAGCAGTTTCTTAGTTCACAAAAAACTTGGGTTTCACATTGCCATCAACACAGAGTCAATTTAAAAAAATTAATTGGTGGTGTAGTTTTTATAAACTGCTTGAATCATTTTTGAATTATGGGCAGTATATAAACGGATTGAAATAAATAAATGTGGGCTTTTTTTAATGTCAGGAGCCATTTTTAGAAATTGTCGCGATCAGCCTTCCCCAACCTGGTGTCCTCCAGATGGCTAGGACTACAATTCCCATCCTTCCCAGTTAGCATGTGCTGTGGTTAGAGAGTCCTACTACAAAACATCGGGGGGGGGGGCACAGTTGGGTAAGGGTGGCCCATACTGCTTGTTGAACCTATGTACCATATATCTTATGGATGGACATGGTACCAAGCAGATCAGTCTGCCTTTTTTGTTGCTGTTTGCATACAACTAATGCCAAGTTGCTAGATGAATAATCTGGCAGGTTGAAAATGGACATGTCAGTATACACTGTTCTTATGACCACAGAGCACTGTTATCTGATCATGGGACTTGGATTATTAGCATAATCAGTTCCTGCTCAGTGTGGGCTCTGGTGCGCACCATCCTTTTTCTTATAGAGCTCGTGCAGAAAGGGCAACTTCTGCTGAGATAGGAGTCTCTATTTCCACAGACAATAATGATCCATTATGGTAGCAGAGCTCTGGGTTCATTTATTGACTCCAGCTGGCATTTCTTGGTTCTTTAAGTACCCTATTTTGATTGCATCCATTTCCTTAGGACTGATTGCTTGTCCTCGTACTTTGTGACTCCAGGGTGCTGCAATTTTAATACAGTTGGAGTGAAAGGCTTAAGTGGTAAAGCAGCCTGCTGTATTTCTGAAGAATCAATTTAGCACTAGTAGGAAGTTGTGGCATTGGGAAAATCAATTATTTTCCTTGTGAGCTATCCATTTAGAAGGTGAAGTTGAGCAGCTGGGAGGCTGTTTTATACAGTTTGCCTTCATTTCTGCCAAACGGTTTTAATGAAGGATGTGTTGAAGAGGGGAAGGAAAGCCATCCACTGTCCACTGAGGGCAGAAAGGATGGGATTGCGTTGCTCAATGCACTTGTTATTGATGCTCTGTTGCTTGGGATGAGGGGGATGCAAAATGCACTTGTACATGTGCCAAGAAATGCAGGTGAGAGTACAGACTTTATGGCTTCAAACTATTCACACTCCTTTGACGGCTTTTGGAGCTCCTTTTCCCTTGTCCTGCTTCTCTAGACCAGTGTTTCCCAACCTTTTTTGGGCAAAGGCACACTTCTTTCATGAAAAAAATCTCGAGGCACACCACCATTAGAAAATGTTAAAAAAAATTAACTCTGTGCCTATATTGACTATATAAAAAGTACAGTGGTGCCTCGCAAGACGAAATTAATTCGTTCCGCAAGTCTCTTCGTCTTGCGAGTTTTTCGTCTTGGGATGCACGGTTTCCCATAGGAATGCATTGAAAATCAATTAATGCGTTCCTAGGGAAACCGCCTTCAGACCAGGTCCGGGGACAGTCTGTCCCCCGACCTCTTCTGAAGGCTGGGGGGGGGGACAAGGGCTTTTCTTCCCACTGCCAGCCTTCAGAAGGCTGTTCTGAAGGCTGGCGGTGGGAAGAAAAGCCCTTCTTCCCACCTCCCGCCCCGCAAGCTCCGGGGACAGGAGGGCTTTGCTGCCGACCACCAGCATTTTAAAAGCCCCTGCTGTCCCGGGCCGATTTTAAAATGCTGGCGGGCGGGAGCGAAGTCTCCGCTGCCCCGAGGAGATTTTAAAATGCTGGGGGTCGGCAGCGAACGCTTCGCTCCCGCCCGCCAGCATTTTAAGATCGCCCGGGGCAGCGGAGAAGTCTCCGCTGTCCCGGGAAGGCAGGCGGGGGGAGCAAAGACTTTTGCCCCCGCCTGCCTTCAGAAGAGGTCCAGGACCTCGTTCCGATGCCCGGCGGCGGGGGGAGAGGTTCCCGCCCCACCGCCCGGCATCGGGGCATCGTTCCGATGCCCGGCGGCGGGGTGCGAGGTTCCCGCCCCACCGCCCCGCTTCGGAGCAGCGCTCCGAAGCGGGGCGGCTGGGGCAGGTGTTCCCGCCCCACCGCCCCGCTTCGGAGCAGCGTTCCGAAGCGGGGCGGCTGGGGCAGGTGTTCCCGCCCCCCCGCCCCGCTTCGGAGCACCGGGAGAAGCGATCTCCCCGCAGCCCCTTGCTTCAAAAGAGGTCCGGGGGCAGCGGGGAAGAAGCGCTGCGCTTCCCGCTGCCCCCGGACCTCTTTTGAAGCAAGGGGCTGCGGGGAGATCGCTTCTCCCCGCAAAGCCTTGCTTCAAAAGAGGTCCGGGGGCAGCGCGAAGCGCTTCCCGCTGTCCCCGGACCTCTTTTGAAGCAAGGGGCGGTGGGGAGAAGCGATCTCGGGCGCCGCAGCGCGCAGGCGCACTGCTCGCTCCTCTTTCCGCGCAGGTGCCTTCTCTCGCTCTTTCGCCTCCTTTTCTTTCTCTCTCGATGGTCCGCCTACAAAGGAGCGAGGGAGGCGCCCGCCATGTTTGGATTTGCATCCAGCAGGAGATGCCGCCGCCGCCCCGCCTCTCCCGCCTCCCTCCCATGGCACACCAGGCAAGGTCTCACGGCACACCAGTGTGCCGCGGAACACCGGTTGGGAAACACTGCTCTAGACATCAATCTGTACTTTCTTTGGCAGTCAAAGTTGTCATTTTGTTACCAGGGGCAGAGTATCAAGTGTGCCCCCCACCCAAAAAAAAACCCCAGAATAAGTTAAGGTACCTAGTACTCAAGGATGGTTGAGAATATTCTGGCACCCTAGAATATTCCATTTATTTCCCTCCCTGATTTTATGTACATACGCCCCAACACACTACACATTCTGTGAGCACAAGCCATGCTCATTCTTTGGGGGGTTGTGATTTATTCTACTTCTACAAACCTTGGGTTCCTCTGAACATGATGATACATTTCTCTTGTTTCTCAGTAGCTCCAATTTGGCTACACAGGTGTCATAACTCAGCAGCATCTGACTTCACTAAAGATACAGGTATATTGCATCACATATATAGATATTTAGAAGCTCCATGTTAAAACTAGAGACAGTCTGCCTTTGATACTAAAAAAGGCAGCAGAATAATGCTGTTTATCTAAAGCATGCCCCTTTAGATGCCAGGATTTTTAGTTGATTCTTCTTAAGTTAATTTTTGAAATCCAAAAGAAGATGTAAACTTCACCACCTAAGTGAAAGCTGGGAAAGCTATGGTCTATATTAATATGCGTGTTATATTCTCTGCAGTACCATTTTATGCATGTTTACTCATGGTCAAAGTATTTGTATACAATGTGTATACCACCGAGCTGCATTGGGGAGGGAAGGCTTATTATAAGTGCGAAGTTTCCATTGGCAATTATGGAGCAAGTTTCATTCACATGTTGTAACATGTGTAGCTCCATCTCCATCTTGTATTTACTTAAGTACAGGTGCAGAGGGAGATAGTTAGCAGGACCACAGTGTGTGGGAAGAGGAGGTTTTATCCTTTCCCTCCTGTGACACAACCCCCTGTAAATTTTCTCACTATTCAGTTATAAGGGTTAATAGCATAAGTTTCCATATGTCTCAACCCCAGTTGGCTTGCTTCCATTCTGTGTTGTTTTGTTCAGGTTAGTCAAGAACCTTGAAGGAAGCACAAGTTCTCCATTGGAACCATATTGGGAGGGTTCTAAATAACCCAGTTGGCTTTTGGTTACCGCAAAAGCACATCTACCTCTTGGTTCCCCACCCCGATTCCTATTCCCCCTTGATGAACCATAGTCTGCCTTTCAATACTTGCAGGCTCTGAGTGGGGCACTTAACCTTGGTGTGCAGTTGAAGCCTTCAGTTCCGGCCTCACTCAAGAAGCCCCCTCAATCCTCTTGGACCACAGAATAATTAGGTTTTTATCTCTTTCATTTCCAAGATTTTGCTCTCTTTCCTTTTTTCACATAGCCCATAACCCCTGTATTTGCACTCAAGCTTCCCATGGCACACCTCGTTCTCCACTGTAGCCTTCAAATCCCTGGTGTCACTGCTCACAACTTGAAATTAGACTTGAGGGCTGCAGGTCACCCACCCCTGAGTTAAGTGTTGCTTTTAGCCTGAGGAGACCCAAGTGTCTATCCTCACTTGGCCATGAAGATCAAGTCACTTGCAGCCAGTTTAGACTATTTCACAAGGGTGTTGTGCAGAATGATAAAAATGGGCAATCACGTATACATACTGCCTTGACCTGCATGAAAGATAGATAAGGTTAAAATGTAATTAAGTGTGCATAGGATTGCAGCCCTAGGATCATTTTTTGTAATGCCCAGTCCTCAAAATGATAAGTGCCAGGGTCCCCAGTAGTGCTCATGGGCACCATGCTTCCCTCAGAAACCCTTCTTAGTGCTTGCCAGCACCCTCTCCTGCTCCCATTATTTTAAAATGGATCTTTTTTTAAATGATTTTATTTGTTGGGGGTATTTGGGGTGAGGTTCTAAGAAGTATTGTCACTCATTCTGTGAAATGTGTATTTTTGTAGTGCTCTTAGCAGTTTTTATTTGATTTTCAAATGTGTCCCCAGGCCCAAAAAGAATGATGACCGCTAACTTAGTGCAATACCATGATACAATTATTTTCAGTCTTATATATCAAAGCTCCTTTGTTTTGACACCAGTACCTCTACCCTGGCGACTGTTCCAGCCTATTGAACACAGTGTTCCTTGTCCCTGTATGCACCCCTCCCTTGTGTTCCTACAGAAAAGAATGCTTTTAAAAATTACGGTAGAATCCATGTAATTGTCCCTCTTAATGACATAATGTGTGCTTAACTGGGATCCGTGCCAGGCTACAGATTTAGTACTTGGCAATTGAATTCCATAGTCTAAACAAAGGGTTAGAGACAGCCTCAGGTCGATGAGTGTACATTGCCCAGTACTTCTGAGAACAAGTAAGATACTGTGTTTACAAGATTTATTTTGGATCATGATTACAGGCAGTATATAAACACAGCAACAAATTCTACTGCAATAGGTAGGAGGTAGGAGGTAGGATGTATCAAGACAGTGATGAACATAAATGCATGAAATTGGAAGAACATTTTGTGAATCTCATTTTCCAATAAGATAAAACCTTGCGACAATCATGTTTTGCAATCTGAATGTCAGTATTTGAATTACAGGGGAAAGGGAATTCCAGTCAAACTAGTTTTACTGAGCACCTCCATGGAATGCTACACCGAGTCATGGTTTTGATTAAAATTTGTGAAGGTCAGAATCAGATTTAATTAAGGATCGAAACCATCATCCAAGACTGCTCCATTTGACTTAATGTATTTATTGATACTTTTACTTAATGTATTTATTGATACGGGACGCGGGTGGCGCTGTGGGACGTGGGTGGCGCTGTGGGTAAAAGCCTCAGCGCCTAGGGCTTGCCGATTGAAAGGTCGGCGGTTCGAATCCCCGCGGCGGGGTGTGCTCCCGCTGCTCGGTCCCAGCGCCTGCCAACCTAGCAGTTCGAAAGCACCCCCGGGTGCAAGTAGATAAATAGGGACCGCTTACTAGCGGGAAGGTAAACGGCGTTTCTGTGTGCGGCTCTGGCTTGCCAGAGCAGCGATGTCACGCTGGCCACGTGACCTGGAAGTGTCTCCGGACAGCGCTGGCCCCCGGCCTCTTGAGTGAGATGGGCGCACAACCCTAGAGTCTGTCAAGACTGGCCCGTACGGGCAGGGGTACCTTTACCTTTACCTTTACCTTTTTATTTATTGATACAGCCATATGTTTTTCTCTGTTTAGGAAATCCTCAACCGCATCACATGTTTGCCCCATAGAAAGAGTGACAGGGTATGAGGGCAACATGATAATTTTCTCAGACATATGGTTTAATGAGTGCCTTGTATTTATTTCATCCAATTATACATGGTTGCCATTGTTTACCTGTCATTTGTATGACAATCTTTTGTTTCTGAACCTCTTTTAACTCTATTTCTAAAAGTGAGGGCTAAACACTTCTTTTTAAGCACAGTACATCAGACAACTGTGATTATCAGGTTTATAACAAGTAGCCATGGGCCGGACAGAAATGTCAGGCGTGTGTCTTAAATATAAATTCTGTCAGAACTGTTGATTTGAAAATAAATTTTACCAAATGATCAGGAAGGGATGCAACTGGCAATCACCAGAACATGAAATTCCTGCTTCAGTCATAGATAAAGGAGCACTCTGAGATGGGAACCTGGTGGGAGCAAGTCATTTTAAATTCATTATGCCATTGAAAAGACTGTTTCTCTTCTGTAAAGATGAACACAGCAGGGAAACTGGCTTGCTCAGTAGTAGTAAGAAGACAACTAACCAATCGTATGGGTGAATGAAACTTTAGTTTGCTGCTTATTAAAGCACCAAAATCCATTCTGTCACAGGACACCATTCCAATCTGAGTCTCATGTTAATCATTTCAATCAATCATTGTAGTGTAATTGCATTTTCCCCCAGCCCTGTTTTAAACAGATAGATAGCGTTGGTTCAGTTGGTAGAGCATGAAACTCTTAATCTCAGCATTGTGAGTTCAAGCCCCACTTTGGGCTTCCAGCTCTATGATTCCGTGGTACTTCTATGACATATTTAACACCATCTATATATTATAGGGACGCGGGTGGCGCTGTGGGTTAAACCACAGAGCCTAGGGCTTGCTGATCAGAAGGTTGGCGGTTCGAATCCCCGCCACGGGGTGAGCTCCTGTTGCTCGGTCCCTGCTCCTGCCAACCTAGCAGTTCGAAAGTACATCAAAGTGCAAGTAGATGAATAGGTACCGTTCCGGTGGGAAGGTAAACAGCGTTTCCGTGCGCTGCTCTGGTTCGCCAGAAGCGGCTTAGTCATGCTGGCCACATGACCCAGAAGCTGTACACCGGTTCCCTTGGCCAGTAAAGTGAGATGAGCGCTGCAACCCCAGAGTCTGTCACGACTGGACCTAATGGTCAGGGGTCCCTTTACCTTTATATATTATAATATGTCATGTTAAGACTCCTGCAGTTTCTGGTATTGGTGTGCTTGCTCAGAATATGGACCAAGCAATTATATGGGCAATATGTGACTAACTGTTAAAATTTCAAAAATCATATTATTGAAAAGTGACTATCATATGTTGCCAATATTTATGGAGGTTCAGTGGGGAAGCATTCTTTCTTTGTCACTGCACCCAACTTTCCTGATAGCTGGGAAGACAGTTTTGAGTACAAAAAAAGTACAAAGAGTTAAAACACAACTGCTCTGAACAAATTGAATGTCCCTGCAACTGTATTTCAATTTTAAAAAAGAAAGAGATCCTCTACTGTATCTCCATAATGTGTATTGTGACCCTAAATCTAGCCGATGAAACAAGATAGAATCTTGCTCATCTTTTACATTCTATCAAACTTCTTTTCAGAGATTTTTTTTTATTCTGCCCTATTTTTAGACAGCCACAAAAGAGACTGCCTCCAGTCTATTCCAGCTGCTGCTTTGAAAAGTGCATTTAGAACCAAATTTAATGGCATGAGAAGGAACCAAACAGGTTTATTGCTTAACTCAATAAAAGGAAAAGCATCTGTGTCCCGTTAAAGCAACAATGTAGTGACTGGCTGCCCTGAATAGATCACCAGATTCATCCTCTTGTGTTTGGGTTTGTGTCCAATTCTGCTTATGCAAAGAGACCCTGCTCATGCTCAAATGCAGTTCTGAACCACAAGTTTCCACCTTTGTATTCAGAGGGGGCCCATTTTCTACCAGAAAGCTTGTCCTCATTTGGTGACTCACTGAGCATCAAACTACAGGCATATTAAGTGCAAATTGCATCAGCGGGGGGCAGGGGGGGTTGGCGATGGGATCAGAGCAAGGATAGAGGGGGAATTTAACCCTTTGCTCCTCTTCTACCATCCATTTGGGGATTTTCCCATAAAGCAAATACCAGCTTCAGAAGAGGGATTTTTCCCAGGTGAGGAAAGCATTAAACCCACCCACCCTCATCTGCTCTGATCCTGTTAATTACCACCCTTCTCCAGCTGAGATGATTTGCATTTTTAAAAACCTAGGTCTGATGCATTTCTGTGTAGTTTAGACCTCACACTGAGAACCAAACATATAATTGAGGGCGAGGCCTTGAGGGGCATTGTGGAGGCTTGGCTCCCACAGAAATATCCCAGGCCTCCTCTCTGAATATTCAGCTTTACTTTTCCGAAAGGTTTCTAGCCCCTGCTATCAGGGAATATGTGCAGGTAGTAAATAGCCTTCTGATTTGCTCAGTGAGAAATAACATCTGCCCCTGCTTGTTCTACAGCCAGCAAGGCATGGTGATACATAGTAAGTACAACTTAATTTTTAAATTTTATTAGATGTTATTAAGATTATTTCCTGTGTCAAATAAGCGGAGAACATAGTGGGCTATTTGTGTTTAGTGGTTTGATGACTGCTTCACATACACTCCTATGCTCCCCAAACAACCACAATGACCACGTGAAGTGGAGATGGGGGGGGGGAGTCCTGCTCAATTTGCATTTTAATGTTGGTTTTTTTGTTATTTTCACTTCCCAAAACTATATGCTGTCTGAAACACAGCACTGCTGTGAATTATTCAATTTTAAAAGTGCACAAGAATCCATGGGGGGGGAGGGAAAATGTGTGTAAAAATGCCTATATTAGTCAAAGAAACATACACAAATGTATTGTATTAAGGAAAGTTGTTTGCAAGAATGCAATTTTGAGGTAAAATTGTAGACAAAAAATGTATGTGTGCATAAAGAAAATTGTGCGCTAGAATGCTGATCTTTAAAAAAAAAAAAACCAAGCTGATGCAGAAATATGACAAACTGAGTATAAGATTGGAAACAGCTGAACCTGAGAAAAGTCTGTACTAAGAGTGGCAGCAAACAAAGTTCTACTCAAAGTAGACCCATTGAAATTAATGAACAAATCCTGCTAGTCCCACCCACCATGTGATTGCAATCCTAGCTTCAGCCACACATGCAATGGAGTGTCTGAAAGAGGTGCTTACATGCTTAAAGCGGCTACAACCCCTTTTTGATACCCCACCGAATGCATGGCAGTGTAGTCATCGGCTGAGCCAGTGCTTATGGTGTTTCTTTCCCTTCCACAAGTTAGGCATATGTGGGAGTGGGCAGCGCATCTGAAATTCCCAGAGAAGAACCAGGGAATTATTCCAGATGGAGTGTGACCTTACAAACACCTCTATCTTTGGAAACAGGTGGCGGAGTATTGCCATTCTGATGCCCATTGAAGTGATTGACTGAGACTTCCCCCACCCTCTGAGAGGTGAAAGTCTAATCAAAGACAGTCTCCACACTTGGCAGTATTTGTTTCCTCTTTCAACTTCAGCTGAAATTCAATCTGCTGTTTACCACACTTCAAGAACAGGGATGGTCTAGTCCAAGTTACAGGACTCTGTTTTTACCACCTCTGCTGGCCTGGACACTTGGCTTATTTACCTTGGAAAAATACGACTATTAACAAATTGTACTAGATTAAGCAAAAAAAAAACAATAAGTTAATTGCGGGGAAACATCTGAGTGCTTATTTAATGAGTGGGATGGGGCTGAGGGGTCCGCAGTGAAATGGAGACTTCAAAGTATGTTGGCAGTTTTTTTTATTTTTAACTTTTGCCTCACTGAGTTCACCAGTAGTGATTTTTTTTTTTAAAGTTTTTCTCTCTGTTTTAAGTATGTTTAAGCCTGAACCCAGTAACACAAGCAGCTATCCATGGCATCTCTCTATCCCTTCCTGATAAATGATCTGAAATTGTATGTCACATGCCCGGTTGGCTGTCTTCTCGCTCAGAGGTTAACCAGGGTCATAGGGATGACCTAAGCAGTTTGTGCTGTGCAGGGGCTATTTCTCTTAACAGTGATTTGTTTAAAGGGTGTGAGTGCGCTCATGCCTATGCTTCTCTTTCTCTCTGGCATTTTGCCTTTCAGTGCCATTCAATAAACAATGATCTAGCAGTAATGTACTCAATAATGGCCACAATACCTATATTTTGTGTACAGTGTGGATGGATTCAGTTTGTAGCAAATATCATTTGCTTTTCTTTCTTTCTGTTTGTTAGATTGGCATGAGGGTTTGACACAGTATGAAATGCTAGGTGACAGTATAAAATATTATAGTCTTGTATCATGTAGACATGAGCTTTTGCATTTGTAAACACATACTTTGAAGTTAGAATAATTGTTGCTGCTGCATTGCAACTCAAGCTGGCTGGGACTGAGAGAGTCCAACTACGTATGCAGAGCCACAGGTTCCGCACCTCTGTGTCACGTGGCAGAGTCACATTTAACACAGTGGGTCTTATTTCCAAGTTAGAGTGCATTGGATTGTATACTCTTGATTATTGAAAAACCTTTCCCCTAAAATGCAATTAAGAGCTGGTTCAGTGCATAGCTGAATCCTCCAGTCTTGGAGGATTAATATTAAACAAAATTGTATGTTACTGCTTTGGGTAGAATAGCAGCACATTATTATTTCCATTTGGTACTTGAAAATTCTGCCACAGTCGCACCTTGCTGCCTAATTAGACCAATGCACAATCTGGTACTTATAAAATGTAGTCAGTGCGTGGCAATGTGAAAGTAACCAATTTTATACGCACAGTAGCATTTACAGTCCATCTTTACACACGCTTGCTTATGAGGCCTGTTGATTTAAATAGGGCTCGTTTCTAAGCACATATGCTTAAATTCCAAGTACATTGCATCTTTAAAGTGTACAATGTCTCCCCAGAGGCTCATATTGCCGGCTTTGACAGGTAATGTGACTAATAACTGCGTAATCTTCTCTGCCTACTCATCGTCAGCCACATTCAAGCGTGTAACATTAAATTCAAAGATGCTGTTATTAGCATTACAGGGGATGTGAGTATGTCAATGTCTATAAATGAAAGGCAGTCATCTAAGATAGCTGCATCTAAAAATGAGAATCCTTGCAAGCTTTTAAAAAAAACCCAGTTGTGTTCTTTTGGACACTGGGGCTGGGCAACATCTAAATGAACTTGTAAATATAGGTTGTTTGCCTGGAGATGCCCAAATATCCCATATTCAGAGATTATACCTGTTGTTTTAAAATCTCTGACACTGAGGCAGTGTGCAGCATCAGCACTAAAACTTCCTGCTCCGCAACCTACATTTGCTGGTCCTTCTCTCTCAACTGCAGTAGGAAGCAGGAATCTCGCTGTATCTCTCAGTGCAAACCAGCAGTGTCAGAAACGATGAACAAGTGGTCAGCCATGCAAATTTGGGAGAATTTGCTGTGGTGTACTATTTTTTTGCTACCCCAAAGCACTTAGGACTGCTTCATACCTTATAGCAACTTTGGAACACGCTCCCCCTCCCCCATTTCACTTGCTGCTCAACCTACTTTTTTTATTAAAAAAGAAAAAAAATCTCTGATATTCACATGTCTTAAAATACATGGTAGACTCGTCTGTCTTTAGTTTATAGTAGATCTCAAGGGATTATATTTTCCATCTGTTTTCAGACACACAATTGTCCTTTAAATGTGACAGAAGAAATGGTGCAGTTGGAAATGCAGGAGGTTGTTTTTGTGTGAAGCAAACCTTAAAACTAGTGCTGTTTTTATAGAAAAAGAGGTGCCGGAACTCACCCTGAACGCATCCCTTGTCTCTTACAATGGCAATAGCGCCCACCTGAGTGGTGCCAGAACTGAGTTTCAGAGAGTTCCAGCTGAAAAAAAGACCTGCTGAACACCACATAGTTTCTGGAATTAAGGTCTCAGATCCTACCATCAGAACACTAGCTGTGCCAATATTAATTATTATAGGGCCACGGTCATGGGTCTGTATTAAGGGTGAGTTGGCTGAATTTCACTGTTGTTAGAAAATGGTTAAATGGATTGATTTGAAACTTGGCAGAATATAGGATAAGAAGTGGCTTATTTGGAATGAGTTAACTGTGTGGTGAGAAAAGAGGCGGTTTTAGGGTGGGGCGACACAACAGTGCTGTAAAACAGAGCATGAGAGGTGGGGGCGTGCGCCAAATTTTAATGTTGCACAGGGCACTACTGAAATTTGGGAGCCCAAAGTTCGCCGCTGATGTGAGACTTCAGGAAGCTGGCACATTGCATTGCCCTTCCATATACTTTGCTGGGATGGTTTATGGGGATGATTGTACAATATCTTTTGGGGAAATTGTTGTGTGAGGTCAAGGGAAACGTCTAGTATGTGTCATGAGCTATGTAACATGTTTGTACTTTGACCACAAAAATGCCTTTTAAATCAAATGTCAGCCAATGGGATTTCATAAGGTTGTTCCCTGCACATGCTCAGTACAAATATGTTGAAAGAGGAAGATGATTAAAGGGGAAAGGGGTGGAATGGAATGGTGAGTGAGAGTAAGGAAGGGCAGAGAGAGTTGGTTGGAAAATCACAATTAGAGTCTGGATGTGTGAAGGAGAGAAGAGGGGTGGAGATGAGAGAGGCATGGGTACTCACAAACCAGGCCTAAATCTGGAAGTTAGGTGTGAAATTAGGCAGGAAGGAGAAATCACAGGACTTGGGTAGAAAAAGCCTGAGAGGCAAGAAAAGGGAGAGGAAATTTCTCTGATGTACACAGTGACTGTATTTCTGTTTGATAGCTCTTAAAGGTGCAAGAGAGCTTTCAGGAAAAAAGGAAAGGCAATTCATGGGACTTTAACTGCTGGATTTCCTCTTTTTCCTATTGCAGCCTTTAAGGCTAGGCCTACCAACTGACCTTTTTAAAAAGCCCAGCCTGCCCTTCTGCTGTACAGCCATACAATGTGCAACTGGGGTAATTACAGGGCATGGGAACCAATATGACCCCTTGCAAATGTTAACTGGTTGTTATAGGCAGAGAAGCAGCTGCAGCCAATCATTTTTTTAAAAAAAGTTGTATGCAAATTTGTTAAAGGGGGGGACACCCAACAACCACCATCAGTTTACATTAAGAATACAATAAGCACCCACACATCCATCTATATATATGCTATATATGCCATCCAAATGTCCAAACTAGTATCCAAGTGAAGTCGGTGCTTATAAAAAGTATGTTCAAATGTCTCATGGGCATTAAAGGCTTCAGAACATGCATAAAAGATAGATGGTATATATCCTTCCAGGCTTGAAGTATAACTCTCTCAGCAACTATCAGACTTTGTAAAACCCATTTTTGTTGTCATGAATCCCCATGCTGCAGGAATATAATTTAAAAAGCACACAAAAATCCACAAGTATCAAGGGTTTCACCAATACAAAGTTTTGTCCCTGCCAGGGAGAAAGGCAGAATATATAAATAAGCTTAACAACAACAATAATAATAATAATCTTATTTCGCTTAGTATATCGGCCATTTAACAAGCATACAAAGTTACATTTGATTTCCTGCCCTTTTAAATGGTGTAGTGTTTCTTATTAATGAGGATATTTATTTATTGCACATGCCACGCATGTGCCACATTTCAGCCAAAAAATCTCCCAGGGTGGCTTACATGCAATCAGGTAAAATAACAGTCCTTGCCTGCAGGTGTACAGTAACCCCCCCCCCCAAAAAAAAACCTTCACCATTTAAAGCACATGACTTCCCCGAAATAATCTTGCGAACCATAGTTTGAGTGAACAGTGAATTGTAGCCATGTCCATGGTAAACTATAGTTCTCAATATTATTTGGGGGAAGCCATGTACTTTAAATGTGTGGTGTGGATGTGGGGGATAATACTATACCATATCAGTATTACCTTTAAAAGGCATCTGTGGCCCATAAGAGCTGTAATTTCCTACATCTTGGAATGCCTTTAACAAAATATCTTAAATGACAAGTTCCCACGGATTTCAATAGGACATATCTTAAACTAATTTAGTCTGTGCCCATTGCCTGTCACTTAAAACCACTGACCACCTTGTTTTCCAGTTTTAAACAGTGCTAGGAATTAGTGCTAGCTATATTCCCAGAAAGCTGTTGAATATTTGTATCAGAGCTTGAATTGTTTATTTATAGGCATGACCTTACAACCACCTTGAACAGTTTCTGACATGTGTGTCCTAGAATACTTGTGGCAAGAAGCTAACCTTCTCTATAACGCCACTTGACATTTCAAAGCCACAATTTTTATATACCAGAGGTACAAACTTTTAGAATAGAAAGTAAGCATTCGCACACCGGTGTCTCTAGCAACATGCACTTAATAGCAAATTATTTGACTGAACATAATTCATGCTTTACCTTTTTAAAAGGGCAAACATATTCTGGGTAGGATAAGCAGTTGCCCAGATTTGCACTCTTTGTATTTATTTGTGACATGACTAACAAGGCATTGGCTTGTATCCACATTTGCACTAAGTCAAACATTCAGTGGAACTCCCTCCTCCTGCCCCTGTGTGCCCCTAAAATATATGGGCGTGGGGGTTTCCTTCAACCCTTTGGAGCAGATTTGGGGTGGGCACAGAGCATGTACAGGGAGAAGAAGAGGCAGGGGAACTCCATTGCCTAACTCTGTAGAGGTGTCCTGGCCAGGCTTACTAGAACTAGGGAACAGTTTTTGCCAGGCTCTCCATTGCATTTTCTTCACCTCATCTTGCATTCCTTCACTCTGATGCCTTTCTTTGGCCTGCTGATATGCACCAATAAAGTGCCTTTGAATCATCTTAACAAATATAATCATTGGGGGGAACTACTATACATTAGCATGGTACGCGGGTGGCGCTGTGGTCTAAACCACTGAGCCTAGGGCTTGCCGATCAGAAGATCGGCGGTTTGAATCCCCGCGACGGGGTGAGCTCCCGTTGCTTGGTTCTTGCTCCTGCCAACCTAGCAGTTCGAAAGCAAGTCAAGTGCAAGTAGATAAATAGGTACCGCTCCGGCGGGAAGGTAAACAGCATTTCTTTACGCTGCTCTGGTTCGCCACATGACCCGGAAGCTGGGTCAATAAAGTGAGATGAGCACCGCAACCCCAGAGTCATCTGTGACTGGACCTAATGGACAGGGGTCCCTTTACCTTTACCTTTACTCTACATTGCAGTTCAGTTTATGTGTTTACTGGTGTGGGAAGTTTGCCCTTCTCCTTTGTTTTTGTTTTTATAAAGGTCAGCAAGGCAATGTTAGCCCAGAAATATTCTGTTTGTGTACAGCAAGCGATTTTCTGAAGGGATTAAATACAGCTCCCTACCATTATTAAGGCTTTTTTTTCCCCACAAGAGAGAAACTGCTGGCAAATACTTTCTGATAGCCCTTGCTAGTTTCAAAGAATATTGAGGATTTGAGGGGCAAGCTTACATGACAAAACATGAACATATTCAATCGTGGCCAGGGTGACATCACTTAGTGCAGACAACATTCTGCTTGCTCTCTTCACTGCACTATATTTTTTATGGTAGTGACGCTGTTTTATCCTTAATTAATTTGGTGTTTTTTTTATTAAAAATTTTTTCTTTACCTTTGTATACCTACCACCCTGGTATGTCTGAAGATGAAAAAGGTGTTTGAGAAGCTTTTTAACTAATTAAGTAAACCTTCTAGCAAAACTAAAACTTGCATTTTTATTGAAAATAATTATCACTATGGCTTACACACAGAGCCCCCCCGGTGCCCATTCCCAGTTTTCAGTGGAAGTAACTAGCCTTAGTTTATTCAGTGTACGGTTGCATACATCACCCCTTCTCTTCATCCTATTGTTTATGAAATCTTCTACATGCCTACAGTATCTACTTTCACCCAGAGTCAGGATCTCTTCAGGTTACCTTGGGCAAGTCACTATCTCACAATCTCTGGGCAGAATACAGATGTGACCAACAAATATATAATAAATGCGCAATGAGCTGGGGGTTTCTGAGGCTATAAATAAAGCGAAATACAGCCCAGCATGATAAATTAACCTCATCAGTTTATGAGTGATAGAATTAAATAAAATGGCATACTCTCATCAGTGTGGGGCATTAATTTACATACAGAAGCCACAGGATCTCAGGTGCAAAGTGCTGCAAATGTGTGTTTAAATTCTGGCAGCAGCTGAAATATAGCTCTAGGAGCGAACAGAGAACAGTGGGAATACTGGGTGAAGGGTAGAGATTCTGCTCACCACACCACTCCTTGTTGTTGTTTTTCAGAACCTTCACAATTCACTTTGCCCCGTGAAAACTCACATGTATGTTAGAGGAGGCTGGAGAAGGTTTGACCTCCTTTTATTGCACTATAGTGCAAGAGTGTCCCTACCAACAGCAATAGCTGTCATCTGTAAGAAAATCCACACACATAACAATTCCCCCCTCATCCCTACTTAGAGACAGCTTTAAGCTCTTGAGAATGAATACTGTATAACAGTCTCTGAAAAAATGGACAGTCTGTTGTATCCCAACAAGTAAACAGTGCCTTAAAGATAAGGGGAGCAGTTTTAAGCTTGCTGGTTGTTACCATGCCAACTGGTTTTTACCATGCCAACTGGTTTTACCATGCCAACTGGTTGTACACCTGAAACCACTGCATGTGATTTACGTTGTTGTAATTACACAATGGCAGTTCTGAATTGAAAAGAAGCACCTTCATATTTAGTCAAAACATGGCCTTTAACAATTTTTTGACATCTGTTAACAGTGGAAAAGGTGGAAACAGCCCAGCTTTAAGCTGCTGATCACAAAAGTCGTGTGTGCATTTGTGATGTGCAGGACAAACCCTCATTTTCAAAAAGATGAGCTCCAGATGCTATCGGGCTCTGGCTTGTGATGTGTAAAAAGCATGACAAAATTAATCAAGAAAGAAGGAAGACCCTGCAGGGGAAAGAAGAGCAGCTGAGACCTCCCAAAAGCCAAATAATGCAGAGAACTAGTGAGACATCCTTGTTCTTTTTATCTCCTTCCATGGCTACTTGGGCAGCTTCCCTTCCCTTCCCTTTCTTTCTCTTTCATTACATTGTATATCCCATCTTTCTTCCGCTTTGGTTGAAACTTAAAAAAAGTAAAAATAGCTAATTCAAGTAAAACAAATAGCTAATTCTAGTAAAAATAGCTAATTCAAGTAAACATGTTTAGGATTGATTTGACCAACGGTGTACTTATATTAATAGAATCGCAGAATTGTAGAATGATTCCCAAGAGTCATCTAGTCCAATCTCCTGCAATGCAGGAATCTCTGCTAAAGCATTCATGACAGATGGCCATCCAACCTCTGCTCAATAACCGCCAAGGAAGGAGAGTCCTCTGCCTCTCGTAGGAGTCTGTTCCACTGTCTCTTACTGTCAGAAAGTTCTTCCAGATGTTTAGTTGGAATCTCCTTTCTTGGATTGAATGGGGGAGGAAGGAGAAAGAGCATGCTGATGTCCCGCTTTCCTGCCCCCCAAAACTGTATGGTATGGAGTAGGTCCAACTGAATTCTGTGGGGCTTGTGGAAACATGTACTGTATAAGATTGCATGATAACATTATTTGTGAACTGTGTTCAAAATGTGTATGGCTGCTGTTGCTTCTTCTACTGAACTATCCCTGCCATCAGCCTTGATGAGCTACTGTGTCTTCTTTGTCCAACATTTGTATTTCTTTGAAACTGCACTTACCAGCACAACATTAAAAAAACAAGATACACTCCAACTGAAGACTACTTAATAATCTATTAAGCAAAAGCTGGAATGAATGCCTAAAAGCTGCGTCAGTGGATTATATGTCAAACATGAGCACGCTCCTACTTTCCTTGACTTATCCAGTAATCTGATTAGGCAGCAGTGATTCAGTTTGCTATGAAAATACTGTACTCAGTAAATAGGACAAGTGTTCTACTCTCAGAGAGAGCATTTGTGTGTGGGTGCATTGACAGGGTCTGTCTCACTGATACATTCATCAGTGTTCCAATCTAACTCTTGCATATTATTGCGAGTCTCCTTCGTAATGAATGGTGCTTTGCACAGGTTCTGGAGATACATGGATCATATTGTTATGAATGGCTTTAATGGTCATTGGTTGTTGTCTGGTTGTTGACACAGACAATTTAGAATGAGTAACAAATATTGCAGTCATTGGTTTGACTGACCAACACACAGAGAAGGAAGGAGAGTCATACAACAGAATTGCCAGACAGTTCTCTTGGACACAAGTTCAGGTCCTGTGGAAGCAGAGGAGCAATTCCATCTGAAGACAGAAGGTTTTTGTTTTGTTTTTTTCCCCCATGGAAAATACAGAACCACCTGGGAGAAGCACCATCACAGCTGATTTTTTTGGCCACCAAATGGTACAAATACCATTTTCAAATGGTATTCTCTATATAGTAGCTATAAGATGAGTTGTTTGTGGACAAAATGAAAGGTTTGTGATAGTAAGGAGAAAATTTGTGTTCTTATGCTATGATTCACGGTGGAAAACCTTGAGAAACAGTTTAAACAGCCAATATATGCTGGCCATTATATGTAACATTTTGCGTCTAGACCTCACTGAGGTACCGTATGTTTACTATGTTTTTATTTTAGTTCTTAATTTTAATATGCAGCTGGTTTTTAATTTTATAACACAATTATGATACACTTCAAGCCTTTAGAATTTAACATTCTACAGATAAATATGTCGATTAAGAGATGAATATTAACAATAAGGTGACCTCACCATCCTGTCAGCAATAGAATTTTACATGCCGATTCTAAATCCTCTAAAATGCAAATCCTAGTCTAAAGTAAATATCAGTTATTTGCAATGCTATTTGGTTGTGATTATTTGAGTTGCAAGGTGGTCCTGGAGGTGTCATTTTAGTATTGCGTAGATAAGAGGCCTTGCCAGTTGCCACTGCATTTGTTCAGTGAATGTAGTCCTCCATGGGCTGATTTTGTTCCTGTGCGAGATGTAGTTTATGGCTTTTCATTTCTTCATGACATAGTTATGGTTCTCCAGTCAGCGCCAGCTGTATTTCACTTACATCTGGGGATGTGAAAAGTAATATGCCTTCCATGTGAGTCATGTGCCTCAATTATGTCTTTGCTCTTACTGTTTTGTTTTCTCAATAACACCTTGTTCCCATCTTCAGATTACTACTTTTACATTTTACTCCCCCCCCCCCCACTTCTATTTTTCCTATTATCTACAAGTTCTTTTTTTTGAAGAATAGCATATTTCCCATAGCATGTTTTAACAATTATTTCGCCTTGTATCATCTCAGGCTAAAAATTATCAATAAAACAATTAGTCACTTTACATAATCAGCCATTTCTCTCTCTCTCTCTCTCTCTCTCTCTCTCTCTCTGTGTGTGTGTGTGTGTGTGTGTGTGTGTGTGTGTGTGTGTGTGCGCGCGCTTAACAGACACTCATAAATTAATAATTTGCAAGGAAATGTGTCATGTATCCTATTATTTAAAATAATAAAAGCATTATCCACACTCTGTACCTTCTCTTACCTCCTCCTGTATTGTTCCAAAAATCTAACAAGATTTTTTAGTTTTATAAAATAAAGCATATTCAGTGCACCTCTGAGCCAAATTTTTCTTTTTAAATATTTTTTATTGGGAGGCAGCATGGCGGCAGCAGCAGAAGAAAAGAGCTCCTGAAGCCAGCCAGAGTAAAAGGCTCTGGTGACCGATTCCCGGACCCCCCAGAACTGCTGCTGCCAGCACTGCCAACGGAGAGGAATTGGGGGTGCCCGGGCATCTATCAAAGGAGCCAAAACACCCCCCCCACGACCTTGATTGAGCCGGAAAGGCACCCGACCCCCCCCCCAACAGCCGAGAGGAGCTCCAAAACCCGGAGGACAGTGGAACTAACGCAAAGAGGGAGAAAGAAAGGGAGAGAGGAAGAAGAAGAAAGAAAGAAAAAGGAGCCCCAAATTTACCGTTGCTGCCCCCATCTCTGCCGACGGGAAAGCAGAGGAGAGGTAGGTGAGCACGGTGAAGGCAAAATAGGCTTCGGGGAGGAAGGGAAAAAAAAACAAAAACGCACGTGGCTGAGCCCTACCGGGAGCTCCAGCGGCAAGGAGAACACAGAGAAGCTGCATAACAAAGGAGACCACAGAAAAGAAAAAACAACCTTCCCCCCCCCTTTTTTTTTTTTTTAACACCCCCCTTTTTTTAACCCCTTCCTCCCCCTCCCTCCCTCCCTTTAAAGAAAATATATATATACATCTTTCTTATCCCTCCCCCCCCATATACCTACTTTTACCACTTTTCTTTTTAAAAGAGGGGCCACTGCTGCTGCAGCCACCCTTTATTTGAATCTTTACTTTTATTTCTATCTTTTCTACTCACTATTTAAAGACACACTTTTCCACACACACATCCTCAATTTAAACCTCATTTTATTTCCACCTCAAACCCCCCTCTTAAGATTTAAAATGGCAGTACCCAGAAAACAGCCCTGAACCATCACAGGCCATTTCCTGGGACTGCCACTCCGCCCCAGACTTTCCACTCTCTTTTACCTACCCTCTTTTACCTATACTTTACTCATTAAAAAAAATAAAAAATAAATAAAAAGCTCTATTTAAAGACACCCCCCCCTTTTTTTTTTTACCTTTAATTCTCATTTTTATCTTTTACCCGTACATTTTTGGTTGCTTTTCTGCAGACGGAGAGTGGTGGCGGTGGTTGGGGGGACATATTATTATTATTTTTTAAAAGACAGAGCAGAGCCATACAATTATTCTTCTTTTCTTTCTCTTTTTAAAGCTCTTGCTCGCCCGCTCCTGAGGGGGGAATCTATCGCCCCCAGCTACGACCACCACTCTCTTTTAAAACAAAAATTTCCTCCATATACCCATTTGGAGAACAAAAAATAACTGCATGGTTTTGTTTGATTTGTTTTTCTTAAGAATAATATTTCCCCCTGGTTATTGTTGTTATTTTTTGCTTGTGGGAAAGTAATTAAAAATGGAGGAAAATTAAACATATACCCTCTAATCTCTTGCATCTCTACCTGCTAACCCCCTTCCCTTTATATGAACTGTCTGTCCATTAGTCTACCCATCTCTGCTTACCTGCCCCCCCCCCCGCCTCGGCGGCACCGCTGAGGCATCTACAGAAGCCCTAGAGAAGTTCTTAAAACACAGGCTAGAAGTGACACAAATGACCACCTAATCGAAACGCTCTGTAAAAGCCACCAGCCAACAAAGCCTGATCAGCTCAGCAACCCAACAATACCCAGGAATCACCACTGCCACAACTCCTAACCATCACACGCCCAACCCCAAGAGGACGCCAAGCCAACCTCAAACCAAAACCATCAGGGAGACCGAGATGACACCAACCAGGGAGATGGCAAACAATGCTAAGATGGTAGCTCCCCTTCAAGATGATGACCACCCAATAACGAAACGAGATCTGAGGGAAATGGAAGCACGATTAGAAGAAGCACTGAAGGCCACAATGGCTCCCATGCAGGTACTAATCAACAATCTAACCTCCAAAGTGGAAGCTCTAGAGAACAAGAACCAAATGCAAGAAAGAATAATAGAACAATACCGGGAGGAGAACGCACGTGTGAACAAGAAACTGGACGAACTGGTAAACCAAATGGAAGCAGAACACAACGAGATGAAAATTAAGCAAGCCGACCTTGAAGACCGCAATAGACGTTGTAACATCCGCTTCCGCAACTTTCCTGAAAAAACAGAGGAGAAAAGCCCAGCGGACCTAATTATACGCTGGCTGAAAAACACAATCCCAAGCCTGAAACTTGAGGCAGAGGACTTGGAGAGGGCTCACAGAGCCCTAAAACCTATGCCAAAACCCAGCGCCCCCCCAAGAGACATCATTGTATGTTTCACACGCTACCGAAAGAAGGAAGAAATATGGCACCAACTCAGAAACTCAAGCAACCTTCGATATGGAGAAACCCCCATTCTGGCCTTACAGGACCTATCGCAGGATACCCTAAACCGGAGGAAAAGCCTGCGCCCATGCACCCAGCGTCTCCAACAAGCAGGGATCAAATACCGATGGGGCTTCCCCTTCCGCCTCATTGTAACAACGAACACAACACAACACATGGCTACCAACATACCCGAGGCCCTGCAACTACTAAAGAACCTTGAACTCGACCTCCCGCCGGAATGGAAACCGACAAACCCACCAAGCGACAGCCCCAACCACGAGGAAACAACAGCAAACAACTGGACAATGGTACAGAAGAAAAAGATACAACAGAAGCGGCGCAACAACGCAAACCAATACAGGCAAGCATCATGCTCAGAACCGTCCCGCCGGCCATACGACACAAGAAACCAGACCAAGATCAACCAAACCAACTCATCGCAGATGGACAACCCTACAACAACAACAACCCCGGCTGAAAGAAGCAACCAGGAAAAAACCACAAACTGAAGGACTGGTGATTCCCCCCCTTTTTTTTTTCCCCTCCCCCCCCAAAACATAGATTTAGTTAACACCATCAACACCCCCCCCAGCCCCGCACCCCCACAGAAATCCCCACCCCAACACCAGTCCAGACGACCTCAACCACATTCCCCATCACCCACACCTTCAACATCCTCATACTCCATACTAAGGAAAAACAACTCCAACCTTAATAACACAACCCACAATCAGGCTAAAATCTGATACCCAACCAGCACTATGGTGGCACCAGAGCGTACCAGCACCCACATCCCCACCCCAACACACCAACAATGTTGCTCATAATACTGGCAACATTGCTTACAAACCTTATACCTGACAGCGACGTTACAAAGTCACTTCACACTGTCTCGCTGATCACCCCCTATCGCAGACAACAGGGGGGACGGCCTGTCCTTGAACACGGCCTTCCACACCAGCTGAGACCTAGGACCAACTGGCTAAATGCCAGATGGCCCAAAATACCCCAAACAAACACCTATATGACTACATATAGGAAACTCCCTACAACTTACCCCCTACTCTTTAACCCAAATCTCACTCTAATCCTACTAGCCCCCCATCCACCACACCCTAGGTCAGCGCAACCCCACTGGTTCTTTAAACAACACGAAGAGAGAGACACAAGACAACCCGAACGGGTTGGCATGGAATCGCCCCACATAATAGATAAACAAAATGGCTAACCTAAAAGCAATTACATTAAACGTGAGGGGGCTGGGAAACCCCATCAAAAGAAAACGCATCACCTCATACATAAACACCATGAAACCACACATCACCTTCCTACAAGAAATACACAATCCACCCAAAGGCAGCAAACTCCTGAGCGACCCCCGCTTTAGTCAACAGTGGGTCGCACAAGGCTCAGGGAAAGCCCGTGGTGTAGCCATAATACTCAGTAGGGACCTGAACTTCACTGCCACAACAGTCCTCAAGGACAAAAAAGGCAGATTCATTTTCGCTAAAGGGACACTAGATGGCAAAATCAAACTGACAATCGGCTCCATATATGCCCCAAACACGAAACAACTAGAATTCTTCCAGAAAACACTAAACAAATTCCTCTCCTTCTCTGAAGGGGAAGCAATCCTAGGAGGGGACCTCAATCTAAATATGAAAGGTATATCCCTGAAAGATATCCACCCCACAACCCCATGGGCAACCTTCCTCCGAAGGAAACCCCCAACAACCAGGAACTCTTACAAGTTACTAAAAATGCTAAAAAACAGGGGTCTCTATGACATTTGGGGTGAGCAAAACCCGGGAGACATCAGCCATACATTCCAATCGGGACGCCATGATACAGTGTCCAGACTGGACAGCATTCTACTCACACAGGGTCTGATTCCCTCAGTAGAATCAACAAACATAGGTAACATTAAAATCACAGATCACGCCCCAGTAGAAGTCACTGTTAAAATAGGAGAAGGAACACAAACCACCCCATCCTGGTCCTTCAGTCCCATCCTAACTACAAACAAACAAATTAGAGAGAGTCTCACAAAAACCCTCCAAAACTACTTCAAAGAAAACGATGTAAACAATACAACAACCCCCCTCCTATGGGACGCAATGAAAGCGGTCACCAGAGGAGCTTGCATAAAAGAGAAAACATTCCTTAAAAAACAAACCTCCTCAAAAATTAGCAAAATAGAACAAGACATCACAGCCCTCTCATCACGCTACAAACAAACAGGATCTAAAAAACTCCTCAAACTTATAGAACAGAAAAGGAGAGAACTAGACTCCTTAGAAATCAACAAAACAATGATCAACATTCTATACTCTAAACAACGTTTCTATGAATATGGAGGGAAAAACTCCAGAATACTAGCAAATAGATGTAGGAAAAAAGCACTCAAAACAAGAATACACTGCATCACCAAAAAAGACGGCAACATAACATTCTCCCCCAAAGAAATAATTTCAGAATTTGCAGAATTTTACTCCAACCTATACACCTCCCATAACCCACCAGAGAGGGAAATCAAAAAATTTCTAGCAGGACTGACCATGCCTACCCTAACTGATGAGGAGCGGGAATTCATGGACAGCCCTATCACCCCAGAGGAAATAGATGCGGTCCTCAAAAACTTGAAACCACACAAAGCCCCAGGCCCAGACGGCTTCACAGCAGAATTCTATAAGAAATTCAAAGAACCCTTGATGCCCTACATGACCCGCCTATTCAACGACATCATAAAAGGAGGCCCCATCCCCAAAACCTGGACCCACTCCAAAATAGTCTCCATCCCAAAACCACTAAAAGACAGCCTCAAAGTAGAATCATACCGCCCAATCTCATTAATAAACCAAGACTACAAGATATTCACATCAATCTTGGCCAACCGCCTAAAAATCTTCCTACACAAGTTAATAGCCCCAGACCAGACTGGCTTTGTCCCTGGCCGCAATATAACAGACCCCATCAGGAAACTACTGAACCTGATCGAACACAGCAAGGCAACCAAACTCCCATTGACAATTATGTCCCTAGACATACTCAAAGCCTTTGATTGCTTGGAGTGGAAATACATATTAGCAGTACTAACTAACATGAAATTTGGCCCCAACTTCCTACAAATCCTCAAACAAATATACTCCCAAGCCTCAGCAAAATGCAGAACTAACAATATGGATTCTAACACTATAGCTATCCAAAGAGGCACGAAACAAGGATGCCCACTGTCTCCCTTCTTATTTATCCTGGCTCTGGAACCCCTAGCAATCCGCATCCGAGCAGCCACAGACATCAAGGGAGTGGAAATAAAAGGCAGGACCTATAAATTAGGGCTCTTTGCAGATGACCTAATGGTCACAACACCAGACCCCATAAGCACAGCAACCTCCCTAATCAGAGAACTCAACGCATTTGCAATGGTGTCGGGCCTACAGGTAAATTTCACAAAGTCAGAAGCTATGTGCTTCAACACCCCTCCTCACACCCAAAAAGAACTCACGAAGGTCACCAAAATAAAACTTTGCCACACCAAGTTCAGATACCTAGGGGTACAAATAACCAGAAACCTCAATAAATTATACCTCCACAACTACAAGCCCCTGTGGCGACAAATTAACAAAGACCTAAAGAGATGGAATAACATGAACCTCACTCTCTCAGACAAAATAGCCATGATCAAAATGATCACACTCCCAAAACTAACCTACCTATTCCAAACCCTCCCAATCTGGATCCCCTCAACCCAACTTCACAGTTGGCAGAGAAAACTACACTCTTTCATCTTCTCACATAAAAAACCAAGAATAAGCCCCAAATACCTGCACCTCCCCACCTCAGAAGGAGGATGGGGAATCCCCAACATAGAAGCATATTACAACGCCAACCAAATACGCCATATAATCCCATATATACTAGAAGATGAGACAAAACAATGGGTACACCTAGAGAAGGACACAATTGAAAACACCTGCACCACAACATACCCACTCCTCCCAAACAAACTAAAGAAAATTCCCACAACACTTAACAGGTACACACAGACCATGCTCAAAGCATGGAAAACACAAATAGGCAAACTATCCCCAACCCCATCCCCACTAATACCCCTGGCGTACCACCCATTATTCCACCATGCAGCACAAAACCTCAAGATAAAAACCTGGCGAACCAAAGGCTTGTATCGCCTAATAGACTTTTATAAAAATAACAAACCCTTGTCAACACAAGAAATACAAGACAAACTAGAAGACACCCAAATGCCCTGGTTAACACAACGCCAACTACATGCCCTCTTAAACAACCCAACAGTAAAATCAGCAGCAACTAGGCCCCTGACAACCTTCGAAAACCTCCTCCTAACAACAAAGGGAAACGGTAAAGGGATGGTATCCGCAATATACAAAATACTACTCCAAAATCTCGCAAATCCCCTAGACGCAATCAAAAATCAATGGGAGAATGACATAGGCTATGAGATAAACCCCACTCAATGGACCAGAATGTGGTCTAAACCCCCCTTTAAATCCATATCAACGAAAAGAAAAGAACTCACACTGAAACTCACCTACAGGTGGTACCTAACACCAAGGAAACTAGCGCTAATACACCCAGGAACCTCACCAAAATGCTGGAGAGGGTGCACCTCCACAGGCACATACTTCCACATGTGGTGGGAGTGTCCCAAAATCCAACTATTCTGGACAACAGTCATACAAGAAATTTGTAAAATAACTAAGCAAGTAATAGACACCACCCCAGAATTGGCCCTACTAAACATCTTCCAAGACAACAATGCCCATTTACACCACAAAGAACTCATAACCCACCTGCTCTCAGCAGCCAGAAACACCATAACCAGACACTGGAGAGACCTGTCAGGAGTAAGCATGGACCAATGGTATCAAATAGTATGGGAAACAGCCCTACTAGAAAAATTAACTAATAAACTGAAACTGACACGGGGACAAACAGAAGAAGATGCCTTCACCCCGGTATGGCTCCCCTTTATCACACACACAGCCCAACAGGACAATGACAATAATCCACCAACAGCATACAAATCAATATGGCTAACCTGATCCAAAACACCCACCCACCTCACTCACACACGAAAACAAAGATCACCACAGCCAATCACAAGCAAACAATCACACCCTAGGCCAACCCCAACCTCTCTCACCACCAAAGGAACACAAGTGAACAACACAAGCACGCTGACACCAAACTCTACACACATTAAACATAATAGAAACACCGCCACCCAATCCCACCCTTATCCATCTTCCCTCTCTCCACCCCCCTTTCTCTTTTCCCTCCTTTTTTTATTTTTATTTTTATTTTCTTCTCCCCCTAATGCCTCAACAAATGAAACGGATTTGTAAAAATGTTACATGGGGAAAAATATATATGAGGCACTACACTTCTGTAAAACAAGAAAATCCTTAATAAAATATTTAAAAAAAAAAATAATAATAATAATAAAAACTATCCCGGTTGATTGCTCCAGAAAAAAAAAAAAAAAAAAAATATTTTTTATTGGATTTTTGATAATTTTATACATATAAAACATAACCATTTCAGACATTAAAATACAAGTTCTTTTGAACCTTCACACCTCCTTCCATCCCTCCATGGGTTCCATGTTTAAGTTTAAATTTGCTGCATGTTTTACCATTATCCATCTATTATATAGCCATAATTACCATAAATAATTCCACATTACAAGTGTCATTACATCCCTGCTCTGATATCTCTTTCTCCCAGTTTTTAACATTTTTTGTTGCTTTGCTTTCTGTCATTTGCCGTAGCAAAGCACAGTGATGCACATGTCCAGAACTACAATAGATACCTAAATCAACCCCACACTCTACACCCACAATCTGGGAAAAAAAAATTAACACACTTTATATTAAATGCAATATTTGTTTGTTTGTTTGTTTATTCCATCCATCCATCCATCCATCCATCTATATCTCACCTTTCCTTCTGAACGAACCCGGGTAAATGGATCCTGATAATGTGTTGGGGTTTTTTGGCATTATGCAGAATCTCTAATGACAGTACACCAGAGAATGATTTTCTTTTGTTTGATGGAAAATAATAATTTTTAAAAATACTTCTCTAATTAAGCTGAGTTGTAGCCTTCTTTAGGTTCTAATACTATATCCACTTTCTAGGGAGTGAGTCATATTGAATTCATCATTGAATTACCGGTACATTTGAGTGGACATGCATAGCATTGCAGTGCTAATACATTTTAGTTTTCATTTACTATAATCCACTCTAAGAATTTTATTAAAGAGTGGTATAGAAGAGAGAGCTTAAAAGTTTAACACACGCAAAAATAGTGCCTCAGAAGCTCCCATGGTTAAGAACTTGCATATGGAACCCATACATTTCTCAGAAGGAACTGAATCTTTCTGGATAATGTTTCCACAAAGATGATGTACAGAATATTGTACTAAGTTTATATGTGTTATCGTCTGAAGAAGAGAAAGTAGCATTTTTCAAGGAAAGGAGTCACACACTGGCCAAATCTCTAGCAGCATCTCAGGCGAGGGGCATATTGGGCACCTCTGTCTACCGGTGCTTAGTGGGAAGGCATGGGGCAAGAACTTGTGGCTCTGCAGATGTTGTTAGACTACAATTCCCACCATTCCTGACTGTTAGGCTCCCATCAGCCTCAGCCAGAGTGGCTAACAACATCTGTAGGGTCTCAGGTTCCTTGCCACTGGCCTTGACCCTCATCCCTGCTGGGTTGATAGAGAGCCATATGCTCCCTCCCATCTTGTGCCCCATGTTTGAGACAATTAAAAAGCAGGAGGAAAGTTCCTAGTTTTCTTAAAAACAGAGACACAGGTGAAATAGCCACAGCTTTAATTTAAAACGTTGCTCACAGAGTTGTGATAGTGTCACTGAGCAATGGGTTGTCAACCTGTTTTTTTGTCTCGGGGGTCCTGTATCTGAGGCAGCTGCATGCAACAAGCAGGGTAATGGGTGTAGTTTTCCCCATTCCAGTGCCTCCATGCGGGTTATAGATGCCCCTCTTGCACTTTATGCACAGGAGCATAACGAAGAAAATGTTGGCAACCTACATGTGAACAGATGTTTCTCTGCTGACTCTAATGGGAATGTTTTCACTTGTACCACCTCTCTTGAACTGCATGTTGATGCTGGGCTAGAAAACAGACCCCAATGTGTATAATACTCTGCTATAATAGAAGTGCCATTCACTTTCAAAAACAGTCTATTGATTATTTTAGTACTTGCCTTGACATAGGCAATGCAGCATGATGTGTGCGAGATACTTGGTAGGAAGAGGATGAGAGTTGCATCAGACTACTCAAAGTGACACTCTGTCATGGGGCTTCTATTCTATAGTGCTTTACCTGAAGCACTTCCTTTACTATGAAAGGAATCTATCAGGTGTTTTAGCTCCTTGACAGTCATCTGTCGGCTGCACAATAAAGATGTTGGCTTCAGACATTATTGGCTTGAAGTTCCCTCTGACAGGCTAGGTCTGTGTTGACAAAAGAGCATATTTGAGTTGCAGTATCATCCCCATGATCTAAAGATAAAGGTGTAGCAAGATTAATATCAAGGCAGTAAATCTTTCTCACTGAACACTGCCTAACATAAATCCTAATACAGGGAATCAAGATGGTGCCCTTCAATACGAGATTCAATTACTACCACGAAATCGTGTTCGTGTTAGCTTCATCAGCATTTCCCCTTGAAAAAACCTATTCTGACAAATCCTCACACTTTTTTTCAACTCTGCAGAGGCAGCTGTGGAAAAGGTATTATGGCAAAAAAGGAAAAAAAACAAGTAAGAGGCATACAAACCACTGTTGGTTTTGGTATTAATTTTTTTTTAGTTCTTGGATTTATTTTTCTACTACTTTACACTGGGCACAGTTAAATTATGAAATTCCCTCCCCCACAAGAGGCGGTGATGGCCACCAACATGGATGGCTTTAAAAGAGTATTAGACAAATTAATGGAGGGTAAGGCTGCCAGTGGCGCTGTGGGTTAAACCACAGAGCCTAGGACTTGCCGATCAGAAGGTCGGTGGTTCGAATCCCCGCGACGGGGTGAACTCCTGTTGCTCGGTCCCTGCTCCTGCCAACCTAGCAGTTCAAAAGCACGTCAAAGTGCAAGTAGATAAATAGGTCCCGCTCTGGCAGGAAGGTAAACGGCGTTTCTGTGCGCTGGTTTGGTTCGCCGGAAGCGGCTTAGTCATGCTGGCTACATGACCCGGAAGCTGTACACTGGCTCTCTTGGCTAATAAAGCAACCCCAGAGTCGGCCACGATTGGACCTAATGGTCAGGGGTCCCTTTACCTTTATGGCCGCCAGTGGCTATGTTCTACGCCCACTGTTGCTGGAAATTGCAGGTGGGCAGAGTTCTGTTGCCCTCATGTCCCACTTGCAGGCTCCCCACAGGCATCTGGTTGGCCACTATGAGAACAGGATGCTGGGTGGGATGGGCATTGACCTGATCCAGCAAGTTCTTAACAGAATATGTGCCAATACAAACTGAAAAAATTCTGATGCAAATTACACTGATTTGCATATGATTTTTTTGGTAATTTTTTTAAAAATGCAACATTATCCAGAAAACCTACATCACTACAAATCACCAGACCAAAATACCCCTATTTTCTCTTGAGTTTGTTGGACCTTCTCCAGACCATCATTGAAACCAGACACCAGTTCAGCCCATCACAGTAACCCCCAAATTAGATGAAGAGGTCAAATAAGATGAAGAGGTCAAATAAAATTGGGTATCAGTATGTTGATGCCACCACACTCATGGCCTGTTCTTATGTAATGACACTGGGTCTGTGTGCCCCAGGATCACATAGCTAACTACTATAACTGCCCAAGTCTTCTTCGCACAAGTGTTGAAGGCTGCTGTGTAGCACACTTAACAACGGCACAGTCGGTCCAATGTTTTATTTGATACACAGTGTACTTGTTAAAAAGAATAGCCACCCTGGGCTATAGTTCAGTGGTAGAGCATGTGTGTATCCTTGGTTTGGGCACCAGTAAAAAGAATCTCAGGTTGCTGGACTGAGAATGACCACCTTGTCTGATAATCTTGCAAGGTAAAGGAACCCGCAACCCTCCAGATGTGCTTGGACTCCATCTCCTATCATCTCTGATCACGGGCCATATACAGTGTAGGCTTCGTAGAAGTTAGAGCTCAACATCTGGGGGGCCACAGATTCCCCCGGCCTTGATTTTAGAGCTACTGTCAAGGCTGAATACAATACTGGCTTACGATGGACCAGTAGTCTAGCCCTATTTTAAGGCATTTCTATATGTTCAATGACAGGGAGCAAATTAGTGGGAACCTCATCGCCCAATCAAAAAAATTGAGGGAGATGGACTGGCAGGAGTAAGAAACACTTGTCTAGACTGCAATGGAAAGTGGTTGGCAGTGGGGAATACAGGGAGCCATACCTAGTGCTGTTTCGGAGAGCAGAGCCATTACTGAGAACCAGCATGGCGTAGTGGTTAGCCTGCAGCCTTTTTCAGCCTTGGATCCCCAGATTTCCTTGAACCACAACTTCCATCATGCCGGACCACTGGCCATGCCAGCTATCAATGATGGAAGTTGTGATCCCAACAACATACAGGAACCCAAGGTTGAGAGTCTGGGTTTGAGTATCCGACTTGGACATCCTGGGAGAGCAGGGGGATCAAAACCCCCAGACAGCCATGAAGCTGGCCAGGTGTCCTTGGGCCAGTCGCTGCCTCTCAGCCTAACCTACTTCACAGGGTTGTTGCTGTTGGGATTAAATGGGGGGGGGTAGAGAGAACTGTGTATGCCCCCCTTGGAGAAAAAGTGTGGGATATAAATGCAACAAGTAAATAAACACTGTGGAAAGCGGAACAGGCTGCTTGAGCGGGGCGGGTGTTGAGCACTTTATTTCGGATGGTGCAAGAGGACTTTTCTCTTTGCAGGCACAGAACAGGGAAGCAATCTGCGGGAGAAGGTGGTGGTGGAAGCAGCAGCAGCAGCGAAAGGGGAATCCCTTTCTCGATGCTTCACGGGGAGGAAAGAGTGTCCTGCGTGCGCTTTGCAGCCGTCAAGCGGCCATCTCTGCCTTATTCGCTGTGGAGGGTCGAGGTGGGCCTCTCGGATTTTCCGCGCGTGCACACAAGGGGCGGGTTTCTCCTTTCCACCCCCACCTCCTATTTTATTCCCGGATAGGAAAGGAGATACTCCCTCCCCCTCCCCCCCCTTCAGCATCCTCACAATGAGGCGCCCCAAAGACTGGGATGACATCACCCGCTCGTCTCCAAAGAGGCGCCGTCCCATTGGCCGGCTGTCGGCGCCTTTGCGGCCAATGGGGACGCGGCAGGGCCCCAGGCCGGGCGGGCTGACGTGCGAGCTTCCAGTCTCTTTGCCGTATGGGGGTTTATTTTGTTTTGGGCCACTCCAGCCGCCGCCATTAGGCGAGCCCAGGATAGAATCGAGGGTGGCGGGATCTCGTTGCCTGGGCTTCCCTCCCCCTCAGCCCCGCCGGGGTGGTAGCGTCCTCCCAACCAGCGACGTCCTTTTAGCCACCCAGACCAGGAAGGAACCATGTCCTGAGCGGGCGAGGGGGGGGAGGGGGGAGACGGGAGCGAGAGGCCGCAACCAGCGGTGCGGAGCAGGGGCGGCTGGCTGGCTGGGATGCGGGTGAGGGGCATGGGCGGCAGCCGCTGAGGCGAGATAGTCGCGGGATCAGGAGGCTGCCCGGCGAAGGTATGGAGACGGGGGATGGGGGGGTGGGGAGGGAAGCGACGAGGCGGGGTGGGGGGAGAGAAAAAAAAAAGCATTTCTTAATTTTTTTTTGTGTGTGTGTGGGGGGGACTTTTGTACTTAATGTGAGGAATTACCTCACCCTGAGCCGCCTCTTTCCCCCGGTGTTTATGAGGGCGAGGGGACAGTTTCTCACTGGGGGGGGGGCGGCGTTTATAGTTGCACTTCGGAGAAGGGAGGCGAACTCCATCCCTCAGCTTCACAGCCCTTCCTCTTCCCCCTTCCCCCCCCCAAACCCCTGGAGGTACCTCGGGGCTTACGCGACCTCCCTCCCGCCCCCCCCCCGCCAGCCCCACACACCGCGCGCCGCTTCAATATCACTTTGTTGGCCGGGCCACCCCCTCTAGTGTTGGCAAAGGATTCCTAAGGCCTTTCGCTCGCTCCTAAGAGGCGTTGAAGCTCCCCCTGTTTTGTCAACACCCTCCCAAAAAAACACCACCGCTTAACGATGTTGCTAAGTAGTTGCCTTGCTCACCGCCCCCCCCTCGTTTCTGAGCCTCCCCCACCTTTTGCTCGGGCTGGGAGAACAGGGGAGAAATGGGCTAAAACTTTGACCACTGTGTTTAGGGAGGGGGAGGGGGAGGGGGAGATTCCTCTTGTGTTACCTCAACGGAGTGCTTGTCTGTTGCTCTATGTAGGGATCCCTCCCCCCCCCCCCCGCAAGAAAAGAAAAAGGGGTGGGTGGGTTTTGGAGCATCCAGGCACCTGCCTGGGAGAGATGCTGCTGTCGCCACTGGGTTGTTTACTATAAGGTTCTGCCACCTATGGCAGTTTATTCGGAGTTGGCTTTCATGCTGCTGGAAGTACTAACGTGTGCATAATGTGTACTAAATTGCTTGGTGCCCAGAAGCCTTTTTTTTGGGGGGGGGGACTGCTAAATATTGCAACTCTTGTTTTTGCTTAATGTGTGTGGCTTATCCGACAGGCCCCCCGTGGTCTGCATGGAGAGCATCACTTCTGTTTTTGGAAACGGGAATGTGATGCGGTAAATGCTGGGTTTTGAACACCTAGTGCAGTGTATCCAACGCTGTTGTTTCAAAGCTCTAAGAAAACCACAATTTGGCATATGCAGCAGAGACATTTCTGTGTTCTTGCTTATCCACATTTAGTGCTGCAGTACCTACATCTTACTATAGTGAGGTCATACCTCTCCTGTTTTCCACCCCTCCTCTTCCTCATTATTCATAGACTGTAACCTGTGTCTTACTGTTTCTGTTGCAAAAGTGGCATACCATAAATACTGGATTTTTTCAGTGCAGATGTTAAATTCTTTATCCTTGTTAGAGTGGAATTGATTTGATTTTGTGCAGTTGTACTCTAGCTGAGCAGCCCGCCCCCCCCCCATAGCAACTATCGCAAGGAGACTGCATCTTTGGCTTGATCACACTTTTGTGAGCTGCATCAGTCATAGTAAGAAATTGTACTGGACAATGATAATTAGAACAAAATCTTCCTACATTGCAGCAGCTGTCTTAATGGCCAAACAAGGCATTTTTGGAGGTCATACAGTGCTTTTTGGAGTACCGCAGATAACCCTCTCTGTATTTGAGAGCAAGTTCCCCTGTGCTGTTGCTTTGTAAAAAAAAAAAATAGTCTTCAAAGCTGTACAGATTCTTCTGCTGTCTTCTCAGATCTCCCCTCTCCTGATTTGAGAGAGTAATTTCACCCCTAGATATTCTAAAAAGATTCTGAACATACCATTTTCAGTTGATGCATTACATAGGGCAACCCCTTATAGTCTTAGGCAGTAGCATTGAGGACTGTGTGTGACAGCAGGGTGCCCTAAACATAGTCTGGATGCTGTTCTTAACAAGGGCTGTGAAGTTGCTCTGTAATTGCATTGTTTTTTTATGAGCAAGGAATGCCTTTGCTAGAACTCATGGGATGTGGCACTGTAATTGGTAATGCTTCCTGCTACATATATGCTGGCTATGATTTCAAGGGCATAAATTTATCTAGCTATCCAAAGTCTTCTGGATGCCACTGAAGACAAGTTACTTTCCACGGAATAGCAGGATGTTTTCATTCCCAGCTCAGTTTTCTGTAGATTTAAAACATTTCAGATTCTATTTCTGCTATTTCCACTAATTCTTGAGGAATAGCTGCCTTTTGTGTGTTTGCTGCCTTTTTGGAGGTGATTTGACATGTGAATTTCTAAGAGATGGTTCTCTTAGTCCACTGAAGCCATCTAGGAATTAGTAGTTGAGTTACAAAAGCCACTTTTAGTTTATGCATATCATAACTAGAAAGCTGAGGTTCTTTAAATTACATACTACTGTAACTTTCCTGTGTAGAAAGTTAGCATTTATGATTTGATTGTAAAGAAAGTACCCCATTATTGTTCAAATATTATTTACCACATAAAATTTTGCTTTAGTTTGTATTTTATTTTAACTACAAAGAATGATAAACAGCAGAAATAATAATCCAAGCCATGTATACTCAGAAGCAAGCCCCATTGAATTCAGTGGGGTGTACTCCTGGATAAATTAGGATTGCAGCCTTATTAAGCCTGTGGTATACCAGCAAGGTTGACACCTACCAGATGGCTTAATCTTTAGCCAACCTATGTATTTTTAGTTTAGGGATGAGAAAACCTATGACCCTCTAGATGTTGTTGGATTCCAACTCTCATCAGTCCTAGGTAGCATGGACAATCATCAGGGATTCTGGGAGTTCCAGTCCTGCTGGACTGAGTGCACACCAAATTCTGCCAATCCCTGCAGAAAGGCAGACTTAGGGGCTCTTCACAGTACCACACAGGGATATTTTCAAGTCCTGAAGGGAGCTTTGAAGTACTGATGTTCTGCAGATCTCCTTCTCCCTTTTCCCCAGACCGTCAAGGCAGCCTACAGATAAAAATACAAAAGCACAGATAAAATAGAAACAAATTAAAAGATAAAAAAAGAATAATTAAAGTAATTAAACATTAGCAGAATTTCAACAACATATTAAAAGATACATTAAAAATATAGATAATAACAACAATAACATCACAGCACCAGCCCTTTCCTTAAAGACAGCCAGTTCTTAAAAGGCCTGTGGGAATAAAAACATCTTCACCTGCCTGTGAAAGGACAATAAGGAGGGAGTCAGTCTAACTTTTCTAGGAAATGAGTTCCAAACTCTGACATCAGCCACCAGAGTGGCTCCCTCTCCTGCATTCCCACCAAGTGTACCTGTGAGGGTGGTGGGACTGAGATGATGCCCTACCCTGATGATCTCACAGCTTGGGCAGGTTCTTATGAGAGAATACGGTCTTTGAGATAGCCTGGACCTAAGCCATATAGGGCTTTCTAGGTCAAAACCAGCACTTTGAATTGAGCCTGGAAACAAACCCTAATTACATCAAATAATTAACAGGTGGGTGGCTCTGCCAATTTGTCAAATTTGGCCCACCAGGGTCAGGGAGATAAAGATCAGGCCCACTGGGGTGAAAAGGTTTCCCATTTAGATGTGCCTATTCAGAACTCTTTCTAGGATTTACAACATTTTACTTTAATATGTTGTGACATGATTGAGCTTTTGGTCTGTTTTTGTAAGCAAATTGTAATCACTAGTACTGAAAAATTTCATAGCCTATAGTTTCTAATGAGCTAAAGGTTTCTTTAAAACAGTTCACTACATATTTTATTAGGAAATAAAGTTAATTTTTGTTGATGTTGACATAAACTGTAAATGAAGTTTTAACAATGAGTAAATCCAAATGGTTGATGCTCCAAGAAGGGATAAAAAAGTTATTCTGTTGGTTCAGCAGAATGAAAATTAGGCATAGAAATAATGTGGTTTAACAGGCCCATCCAGTGTTGCAGTATGTAACCTTTCGAATTATACAAAACATTTTTCTTAGGATGTTGAAAAAGACTTTTTAAAAGGAAAAATAGATGTTAAACGAATCTTACCCTTGCTAATCAGTTCCATTAAGATGGGAGGATTCCCCCACCCATCCACCCAATTTGGTTAAGGCTGAGCCTTATACTATTGTTTCAGGTTACTTAAAGTTCTTCCGGGGCAAGGCAGTAATGGCGAAGTCACCGTTTGAAAAATAATAATAAAACTACTTATACAACATGTTTGTCAGTGTGGTGTTGCAGTTCACTTAGAAGGCATAGAAGCAAAAATAAACAGTTGTTTTTATATTAGCAAAGGAAGCAACTAATGTTAGAATAAGCTGCAGGTTAGAAATCTTAGAAAGGTTACAGCGTGGAAGGCTTACACAACCTGAGAATTGCAGGGTGGGGACTAAAGGGGAACAAACTACCCCAGAAGGAGCATGATGTGTCCCCCACCAGAAGTGCTACCCCTCCCCTAACACCCCCCCCACCTATTATATCAACTAGTAATGTAATTGGTAGAAGTAAATAATTTTTAACTAGCAAAGGTGAAGAACCTCTGGCCTGTCGGCCTAATTTATGCCCGTCAGTCACTGTACCCTCCACGTTTGGCCTGCCTGTCCATTTCAGCAAAGTCACTCTCACCTGCCCTACACCTTGCATCATGTGTTACATCCAATGTGGGACTGGTAGAGGCTTGGATGAAATGGGCTTGGCTGAAAGGAATTCTGCAGGCACTGCTGATCTGCGTTGTCTGCAAAACCCCTTGTGCAGTGCTTCCCAAACATCCACAAGCACTGCACATGCTTTTTTGCCCATACACTTTGCTTTCAAATCTCCAGGGGCAAAAATGGGTCACCTGATGTTGTTGTAACACCAAGGGGTTGACAGGTGGGCAGCCTATCAAACTTGTCCTACCAGGGTATGTGGAAATCTGGCTCACTGGCTGGATCTAGTTTCCTACTACTGAGTATAGATTAATTTGATATAGAACTTTGTTATGGTGTGATATTGAGCAAACGATACTAACTTTAAAAGATCTATGATCTGAAGAATTTCTTGAATAGATGTAAGGGCTTCTGTATGCACAACTTGGCATTTTTTTCAACTTCAGCTTCTTTTGCATTATATGGTCTGCCTGAAGTTTCACTTAAGTTTTTGTAATTGCTGATAAAGGGGTTTAGAAGCCATACTCTGTGGTGGTGTCCCATATAGAGTTCATAATATGGCTTGATCAGGGTCCTTCAGTATGAAATTTGTACTGAAATTATGGGAAAGCTGGGTATTTTACCCTAACTGGATTAATAGTGTCAAATAGCATTACAGTGGTACCTCCGATTGCGGATGGGATCCGTTCTGGAGCTCTGGTCAGATCCCGAGGTTTCTGCAACCGGAGGTTCTGCACATTCACACGGGGCGGTAGAGCGCTTCTGTGCATGTGTGTGGGGCGGTTTGCCACATTTGCATCCTGAAGGATATGCAACCGGAGGTGTGCGTATCCAGAGGTACCACTGTACTGTGTTTTTTGATGACTTTAAAGAAAAAAAATTCTACTTTTCTGCACAAATACTTTAATCTACTATCTCCTCTTAAATTTCTTCCTGTCTTTTTTGGTTGGTCATTCTATGTAGCACTTCCAATTTATTTGGCACAGATTTTGATACATTTCTATATGGCTTATTTTCAGCACTAGCCAAATGTGTAGAGGACCCTGCCAAGCCATCTTGGTTTATGCTGCATCATTATCTTCCATTTGAGGATAGTATAAGAATAGAAATATATTGAACTACTGCTGATTGTGCCAAATTGCTAGACTCTTTGTTTTCTACAAATTCTAGGGATAGTATTATAATAAATGAGTGTTCAAGTAATTGATCAACATACAAGGGTTCTAAATGTGTAAATAGCCTAACCTTAGTTGCTAGGAGACAGTGATAAATGGACATCTGCTATCTACAGACAACTAAAGGATTTGAGGACTTGTACTTTAAAAAGTATTACTTGATTGTTGTTAAACTGTTAAGAGAAACAAAATGACCTGATTGTGAAATAATGTAACAATACAGTAATTAGAATAGCACATGATTATTATTTTGTGGTATCAGCTGACTGGAAACACACACATGACTGTACAAGTTCATGCTACAACGTTCATGCTAAGTCTTTGCCTCTTTTTAGAAATGTAGGCAGTACTACAGTTAAATGTAATTCCTCCCCTACATATATTTCAAGAGGATGCTTGGAGCTGTACAAGCATGTACCCTTTCTCCCAGTACTTAATGTATTTTGCTAATACTACAAAGGCAGGGGCTCTAATGTATGTTACCACGTGCAATTTTAAAACAGATTTGTTAATCATCTGTCATTGTGCCCCCCCCCCCAAAAAACCCCTTTTTGTCATATCTTACTACCACATTCGAGAACTTTGGAAGAACTTCAGAAGGGTGATTTATGTAGGCATTCTTGAAAATATTTTTTCCTATTTGGTTTGCGTCAGCTAATTTCAAGGGCATATGTAAAGCCCCCTGTGCCCTTGGCAAGGAGCTGTATCGGTGCCCCCCCCCCCAAAAAATCGCCTTCATGGTTCAAGAAGGATGAGAAGCTTCTCCTGCACTTGATCTCGGCAGGACAGTGGCGTCATTTCACCACACACATATTTGTCATACAATCCATAGTCTTATAGAAGATTTTTGTGTCCCCCCTGGGCCTGTGTCCCAGGTGAAGGCCAGTTTCACCAACTCCTAGGTATGCCTCTGGCTAATTTCAAGGAGAGCTTTAATAGCTTGTTGACTTAACATGAAAAATTCGTTACTGTTACACATACATTTTTTTTTAGTTCTACTCACAGGTAAGACTTCCTGTAGGTGGAACAGGAAGGGAAGCAATTTTCAATAATTTATCTCTCCCCTTGCAGCCTCTATAGTACCCTAAATCTGTTCTAGAGAGTCCTCCAGAGTGAGGCTTGCCTGGCGTCTTCATTACGTATCTTTAGGTGATAGGCAAAAACATTCCTTTTCTCCCAGGTCTTTGGCTAATTAAACAATCCATCACCTTTTAACCTCTGTGTGGGGCGGGGCTGTCATTTAAAAAAGAAATTTAACCCATTTTTTGTACATAAAGTATAAAGCTTTTGCCTTGTGCATCTAGTATACCTGAAAAAGTGTCTCCACTCCCATCATTCAGCCCAGACACCAAGGTCCAGCTCTGAGGGCCTTCTGATGGTTCCCTCACTGCGAGAAGTGAAGTTACAGGGAACCAGGCAGAGAGCTTTCTTGGTAGTTGCGCCCACCCTGTGGAACACCCTCCCATCAGATGTCAAGAAGATGAGCAACTATATAACCTTAGAAGACATCTGAAGGCAGCCCTGTTAAGTCTATATGAAACGCTTTCCTACTGTGAATACTACAAAGCAAATTCTTCCTCCTCTACACTACTCCTTCAGTTAGTAAAACAAATCAATACAAATCGACACTTGCAGCTAGTCACAACATGACATGCTAGGTTTCCAACAATGTCTGCCAGTTTCTGATATCTCTACTGGAAAAGAAGAACTGCACGAACATTTCTGAAAGGTGGAACGATAGGGTCTTTCTCATATGAGTGTAAAATAAAACAAATCATAATTTAAATTCTATAATTAACACCTCTGCTTTATGCTGAAGTAGCAGTACTAGCAATTCTTTGTGATACATGACAAGAGCTTCTTTGGGAGGAAGGATAGAATATAAATTCAAAAAATAAAATACATGTTTGGTCCAAAATAGCACCTGAAACTCATGCTTTAAGTACTAAGCTAGCAGTTAAAATTGTGTTATTTTGATTATCATTTCAAGAGCCAACATCTGAAAATATTTCATTCATTGTGGTATTTATTTTCTTGAGGCTGGAGCAGATGAGCAGCCTGCCTGGAAACAATGGTTTTGCAAATTGGGAGCATAATCCAGAAACAGAGTTTGAAATTGGTATATAGGTTCTGGCTTGAGATGGCAAACCTGGTTTTCATTGGCCAAAGTGCAGATGTAATGCCAAACCAGCAATTATATTGATAAAAAGAAGAAAAATTCTGTACCTGGGAATGGGGCACAGTGTATGTTCCTGAGGCTGGTTCTTGATTACAGATTAAGTATCAAAGCATTTATTTGTTTTAAAACCAAAGGTCTGCACAAACAAATAATAGTTGACACTCTGCAGGGAGTACCAGAAAATCTGAACTGGGCCAAAACAAGTGCACAAGGAGCTGCTATAGTGATTCTTTGTAAAAATCTGCTCTCCAATCCCATATAAAGATTAAATAGTATATAATAGCTCAGCACAATTAAGCAAACGGGGGTTATTGGGAATGCTGGTGTACGCTGCTCAAATTTCACCTGTCCCACTCCTCTCTTTGATACACTGGGAGGAAACAAACTAGAATACCGCATATATGTAAGTGTAATTAATTTTGTGCCCCCCCCCCATGAGGAAATGGGATTTTATTGGTACCCATTCTGTAGTGGCCACTGTGAGGCTTAGATAGGAGTTGTTTTTTGCTGTGATCAGTTGCTAGGAGCACTTCAAATCCAGTAGCCTACAACATGATCTTTTGCCTCTCTGCTGCACAGTTCTGATTAACTAATTAATGGTGGAAGCCAAAGTTGGTTGTTTCCTGAAAGAAACATGCATGAGAGCGTAGATACGTATCCAAATTACTGGGTGATGAAACAGGTTTGTGACTTGAGGTTATCTGAAAGTGAAGAACCATAGTAAGCTACTCTTGAAAGTGAGGGGACTTTCAAATGTAGCTTGTGATACGAAATGGGGATCTGCTTTTCAAAAAATGAAAAAGTTACAAGTGGTTGTTGCTTGAGTGGACCTGAAGTAACTACATGGATCCTGCTTGGTCCTTTGGATCTTGGTTCATTAATAATTCCAGGGCCATTCTTCTGGAAAGAAAAGTCACTTGAATATAGGAAATGGAATGAATCCTTTATTGGAATTGATCATGTGTGGGTTTGTTTGGCTGAATCACATGTCCCATGCTTGGTTTGCTATTGCATATATATACTTTATGAGGTATAATCATACATATTGACATGCAGGTTTTGAATAACTGCCTACAAGGAAGCAGCTTTCATATATGAAGTTTATTCTGTTTTGAAGCATTGCTAATGCTTGAGGAAATGCTTCAAGTATTTTGAAATTGATGTAGTCATAAGTAGGTTACAGCTGAGCCAGTTCTCTATGAAGCTGGAGTTTATCAGACTTGTGTTTGAATGATAAAGCAGCAGATCCATAGATAGTTCTGCTGCAGTTTCATTTAAAGTTACTCAAAAATTTACTCTAGACATGACAAATGTGACTGATATAGTAAGTACTATTTCCTGTATGTTGTAGTAAGATTTTAACAATAATTTGTATTGTTCACAGGAAAAGCTGTGTACTTAGTGCTGTCCATCATCCTTGCCACTGAAAAGGCAGTATGGAGACGAAATAGACTCTTCAGTATAGAAAAAGTAAATAGAACAATTTTTGTTTAAAACCATATGGTAATCTGAAAAAAGAAGGATCATACATTATCTTTCAACTCTTACCTGAGTGTTTTGTATTGTGTGATGAGTTAGTGATTCCAAAATCTGGAGGACCCTTGTAAAACAGCAAAACTGGGATTAACTGGTTTAAAAGTGACTGAATGTTACAATGTTGATGTAACATAATTCTCTTACAATGCTGTTGCCTCTTGAATGAGTGTTGAACTTAAAAAAGGGGGGGGGGAATTTTAGGGATATTCTGATTTCTAAAGTAACAAATCTGAGTAGTTAGTAAACTGATGTATTCCATCTTCAGCTTCTTAAAGTAGGATTTAGGAACAGCCTAAAGTGTATTTTATTCATATTTTTTCTGTTAAATAAAATGATAGAGATTTTAGTCAGTACATTTAGTTATACTGTTAGTTATCCTGATATCAGGTGCTGGGCACATATATTGAACTTTAAGTATAATACATTAGCAGAAATTAGCTCTCATGTATCTTTCAGGCCATTCCTGAGGATGCTTAATGATCTGTCACTGATCCATTTGTGTTTATCAATTCTGTACTGTATGAGGTATAAAATAAGTAAGGCAGCTAATGACCGATTAGCAGTTGTTATAATATTTTCTTTACACTATTGAGTAAAGCAATACTCAGTCAAGTGTGATATGAAAGTACTGTTCAGACACAATGCTAAGCATGGTTATGCAAATGAATCTCTGGCTCTCACTTTCTGTGGTTTATTTATTCTGGTTTATTCTGAACAAACCAGAATTTGAAGCTTCAATGTGATCCTGATTTGTTTGAACTAACCACAGTTTCCTGAGTTCAACTGTAACAGAAAACTGAAGGCTTTTACTTTCAAAGAAACCTAAATCTTTTCTCTGCATGTGAAGGAGGGGAAAAGGGGATGAATGAAACTGAGCCTTTTCCTGACTTCTTCATGTAATCCTAATCCATGATCAATCATTGTGCATGAACTGTGTTTAGTTACTCTTTTGGTATATATTTGGTATATATTTTTTCATAACTGTGGATAGTACATAATTTATGTGTTCTAATAGATTTATTCTTATTCTTTTTCCCAAAGCTTTCTGCCTGAAATCATTTACTTCAAGGAGTGCAGGATGACAGAACGTGGAATAAAATGGGCTTGTGAGTATTGTACATACGAAAACTGGCCATCTGCGATCAAGTGTACCATGTGCCGTGCTCAAAGACCTAGTGGAACTATTATAACAGAAGATCCTTTCAAAAGTGGTTCAAGTGATGTCGGTAGAGATTGGGATCCTGCAAGTATTGAAGGAGGCAGCAGCCCTTTGATATGTCCAGATTCCAGTGCAAGACCAAGAGTTAAATCATCCTACAGTATGGAAAGTGCAAATAAGTGGTCATGCCACATGTGCACATACTTGAACTGGCCTCGTGCAATACGATGCACACAGTGCTTGTCTCAGCGTAGGACCAGGAGTCCCACAGAATCCCCTCAGTCTTCAGGGTCTGGTTCAAGACCAGCTCCTTTCTCTGTGGATCCTTGTGAGGAGTACAATGATAGAAATAAACTAAACATGAGGACACAGCACTGGACCTGTTCTGTCTGTACGTATGAAAACTGGGCTAAAGCCAGAAAGTGTGTTGTGTGTGATCATCCAAGACCCAACAACATTGAAGCAATAGAATTGGCAGAAACAGACGAAGCTTCCTCAATAATAAATGAGCAAGACAGAACTCGATGGAGGGGCAGCTGTAGTAGTGGTGGTAATAGCCAAAGAAGATCACCTCCTACAACCAAACGGGAATCTGAAATGAAAATGGACTTTCAGAGAATTGAGCTGGCTGGAGCTGTTGGCAGCAAAGAAGAACTTGAAGTTGACTTCAAAAAACTAAAGCAAATAAAAAACAGAATGAAGAAGACTGACTGGCTGTTTCTTAATGCTTGTGTTGGTAAGTTCTGTGTCAGTCATATTTCATTTACAAGGGAAGATGAGTGGTGTATATTGGTTAAAATGTAAAACACAATTATTTTGGCAACCTTCACACAATGTTTATAACAAGCATGCATATGAAGCACTTTAAACACTTAAAATCACTATACAAATGTTGAATTTCCATATTTTAACAACACAATATGTGAACTTATTTTTGTAAGGTGTTGAAACATAGGAAAATCCTACTTAAATGCTAGCCAAATAAATACCATTGACACAAGCGTAAAATCAGAGTTGCACTTCAGTTTTAAAAATAAAGATTCTAAATGCCTTTAAGAACAGTTCTTATATATGAACACTAATGCATAAAATTACTTAGCCATGTGTTAATTTTTTTTTACCCTACTTACAGTGACAAGCTGTGCCTTAGAATCAGCAGCTGCAGTTCACGGGTGTTTGTAAACAGTATAGATCTTACACAAGTGTGAGGCAATCAGTTTAAAAATAACGCAGAATGTAGTTCTGACCTTGGAAATACTGATTGTAGTAACAAATATTGTCGTTTTGGCATATTATAAATTACACTTTGATTAATTATCTCTAGTGTATTAAATCTATAATGCTATTGGGATTATCTAGTGTTCTGCTATGTGGATTTCCCCCTACAAGCAGATATTTTGGAAAATATTGAAAGTATTTTCAAAGTATAAGGGTGGAACTGTGCTGTATATTTAATAACAATGATGATAGTAATACAGTGCAATTAGTTTCATGGTGCATTAGAATAGAAGAGGGCACGTTCCTGTCCCAACGAGCTTACAATATATAAAACCTAATACAAGGGAAACAGATGAACATGAGGGAAGTGGTGGCTGGGGTAAAAGAATATGAGATTGTTTCAGTTATACTTAGGCTTGGTTACAGGCTTAGTTCTAGTGGAACAGCCTTCCCTGACCTGGTACCCTTTAGACGTTTTTGGACACATCAGGGGCTGATGGGAGTTGTAGTTCAGACATCAGTTTGGGGAAGGTTGTATCAAAGCATTCATGAAAAAGTGGATTTTGAGGAAGGATTGGAGTAGGTAAGACAAGTTACATAGACAGTTCACACAAAAGGATTAGCAGGGCAGAAAATGTGTAAATAGGTATAAAATTCAGCTATGCCAGTCTGATCCAATATTTATTATAGGTTGTTTCAGTATCTATAACAGAGTTTTCAGGGTAGCTCCTAACAAAAAAATAAAACAAATTTAAAATTCAGAAGCAAAAAAGTGCAAAGACAACAACAAAAAATCCACTCTGATTGGAAATAATAAATTCAGTTTAAAACTAAGACCCCCCCAAATATTTTTGCCTAGTAATGAAACACCCCCTCCCCCAGATTAGATGCCAGGTGAGCCTCTGTGGAGAAGGCATTGCACAGAGGAGGTGTCCACCTGCCCCCAAAGACCCCCACTTCTGTAGCTACTTATTGCATTTCATTAGATGGAGGCATTCAGTAGGGCCTCTGAATGTTGAGATACGTACTATCTTAATCAAAAATTATAAGATAAGCTGTTTGCCTTCAAATATGAATTCTGCCTTGTATGGCTCTGTGGTAGCCTTAATCAGCAAGGAATTTCATGAAAGCAAGTGCATGGAATTCTGTGCAGGTGAGTGAGTTGGGTGGCAGAGGAGGAATGACACACTCTGTCCTTCCTTTCCGTGGCCGGTGTAAAAACAAGTGGCCTGCCAGACTGTGGCAGGCTCTCCTGAGCTTGGTGTACTTTTGTAGAAGAAAGTAAGAATTTGTGAACTTAATGTGCTCACTACTGACTGCTGAAAAATACCCTGTATTCTTTCAAAATAATAACCTTCCAACTTTTTATGGAAGAAGCGGGGTATACAAAGTACTGCCAGGAAGTGTCTCCCCTCCGTTGTGGAAGATGGATTTTTTCTTGTTTATACAAGACAGAACTCTAGCATACTGCTATCCAAAGTTCTCAAACACCCATGGTAAAAATAATGTTCATTGCCATCTTTCTCACTTACGGTACTATACACAAAGACAAAGATTTCTGATGGATTTATTTTTTAAAGAAAATTGTCATGAATAGAACATTTCCTTCTTCATTTAACAACAAGAATGCCCTTGCTTGCATTTATTAAATGCTACAAAGATGTTTAGCAGGTGTTTGAGAGACTGGGAACTTAAGACATGGGTGTCTAATATTGAATACCTGATTGATCTATTTCTTAGGATGGTAATACCGACTGTCAGAACACTGTGGCAAATGCATGTAATGTGTGTATATAATAGTGAAATGCTAGACTTGCAAATAGTGTTCAGTTAGATATGGCAAATAGTTGACCAGGAAAAGAAGGTTCCATTTTTTGCTGCCCGTAAGATAAAAGGCATACTATTTATAGTGCTTATTTAAAGATTTAAAAACAATGAATTATACTTGTCTTTGAATACATGGTTCTTGTTTTGGCCCAAATGCAAATAGCTCATTAATTATCTTTGCAATTTTGCATCTTGCATTGCAGCATGTCCTGAAAAGGAGACTCCGTTGATTTTTAAGTTTGTCTTTTTACAATTTTGTTATAGTGGTTTCAAGATGTTGTTTCCCATGATTTATTTTTAGAAATTTGATGTCAGTCACTCTAGCATTTATTTAATTAGTATGCGACAAGTTGCTTCCCGCGGGATGCCTTTTGTAAGGTGCCATATGAGAGGAATAGATTCTGCACAATTTTTGTCTTTTGTTTTTCTAATGTGGAAAACATGATTGTGGTCTATCATAATAGCAAATGTATGTTTATATTTCCCATGTGTGGCTGATACCTTAAGGCATTTGCTAGCCTCTGGCATACGAGGTTCCTGTGGTGCAGGAAAGGTATACCAAGGCCAAAGTGGCCACCCTGATGCCTTCCTTAATTAAATATTATTTTAAATTTGCTGCTCATTAATAAAATTCTCTAGGTGGCTTACAAAAAACCTCCATCCTACAATATTTAAAATAAAATATAGTAATTGGAACAACAACAACAACAACAACAGAACAGGTTAAACTTTCCTAGTGGAAGCAGAAAAAAAGTTTGCAGCTCAGTTTAAAGCCACACTAAAAGAGCGAGAGCATAAGCTTTATTTAACACCAAGAAAACAACAAAAGGAGGACTTTTTCTGCTGGAACTCACCAGAATTCAGTTCCGGCACCTCTTATGTGGACACCATTGCCATTATACAGAGACAAAGGAAGGTGTTTGTGGTGAATTCCAGCACCTCTTTTTCTAGAAAAATAGCACTGATTACGTAGACCTGTAGTTTATTTTAAAACACAGGTTTAGAAGGCCTGAGTAAATTAAAAGGCACTCACACTTGGGGCCAAAAAGACCATAAAAAGGTGCCTGAGGAGACTATACCAATACTGGTGTGCCACAGCTGAGAAGTCCCTCTCTTTTGTACCACCTGCTTCACTTCACCTGGATCCAAACAGGATCTCAATGTTTCGGCCTTTGTAGGCTAAAGCTGGTAATTCACATTAGGCCTGGAAAATGACAGGGAGGCAGTGCGGCAGGTTAAGTACCTAGTTCATAGCCTTGTGGCTCTGTTTTAAACAAATTGCAGTTTCTGAGTCACTCTTTAAAAAAGCAGCCACATGTGCAACTCATTGCAGTAGTCTGAAGGTGTGGTTACCTGAATGTAAACAGCTCTGGCCAAGGTATAGCCATACTTTATATATTGGCTAAAACTAAAAGGTACTTGCCACACAGACCTCTTGAACCTCTTATGATAATTTTGCATCCAGAAGTATCCCTAAGCCGTCAATTTACTAAATTTTTTTGAGGCGTGGGGAACCCTTTTCAGATCAGACTGTTTGCCCTTCACATGTGGCTCTCAATACCTTTTTGGAACCTCTTGGCAACATTTGAATCCCCCCCATCCTCATCTCATGCTGTCTTTCCAAAGCTGGGGGAGTTTCCAAAGTCTGGAGGAGGAGGTGTGAAGGCTCTAACAGGATCCTAGGGTTCTTCCAGCTCCTTTCCAAAGCCTAGTCTACACTTTTCCAGCTTTGGGAAGGAAAAGGGAGGGCTCTTGTACTCTTTCAGAGCCTTGTGCCTCCTTCCCAAAGCCCAGTGCCTTACTTAGCCCGCTGTGAGAAGGCAGTACAAGGGCTGTGGGGGAGGCATCAAATTTTAGCCTTCCTGCCCCCGTATGACAGGGCAGTGTGCCGTCTAAGGGTTCCATGTTGAACTACTCTTGGGGCCCATCTGGTATGAAAAGTTGGGCTGCCCTGACCTGGATGGACAAATAATCTACCAATAGTGCTTCCACTTTATCAGGATTGAGTCTCAGTTTGTTAATCCAATCAGTTACCATGCTAATGTTCTGATTCAGGGCATCCACAACCTCACCTGCTTCTGATTATTGCATACTGGTCACACCTCAGCCCAGATTGCTCAACCTCTTTTCTCAGTGGTTTTGTGTAGATGTTAAACAGCACGGGGGCTCCAAGAAGCACAATTGTGAAGGCACTGAGCAGTATTTCTGTAGTACCAACTTATGGAATTGGTCCTTTCAGTAGAAATGGAAAATCCCTCTTATGCCTAGGTGGGTGAGCCTAACTAGAAGAATACAAGAGTGATGGTATTGAAAGTCATGGAGAGGGTTACACTTGAGCCTTCTGTCTTCTAACTGCTTGGACCCAGCCAACCATACATTTCCTGCTAGATTTAATAAGCCATGACTGGCAAGGGTCAAATACACAAGTGTTATTCTGGGCATGAGTCATGACCAAGCATTGTCCATGTCCTCATGTTTCAGTAACTGAAATCCACCCAAGCAGGCTGGACCAGATGGAACTCTGAACACCTCTACTTACAACATAGCATTAATTGTAAAGTTTAAGTCATGATGGATGCGAGAAACTTTACATTCAGAGTGTCCTGCAAACATGTGATAGTGGGTTCCTGAGGATTCACCCCATCTCCCAGGCCAGATTTCAAAAAGGCCCTGCACTGTTTGGGAAAACTAGATAACATTGAGAGGATGCAGCTATAGGAGGAAAGTTTGTTCAAATCCATCACTGCAACAAAGTAGGCTCTCACTTGTGTTCAGTTGGATTCATCTTGAATTTCCTTTCACTTGTGTACCAGCTGTCTTTCAGCTTGTTTCATTGTGCTCAGGTGTGTAACAAGGAGTTGCATAGGCTGTACCTAAAGGAAGAGACTGGTTGCATCAGTTGAGTGAGTCATCTCCTTATTCCAGAGAACAGCTAGGACTTCAGTAGGAATGCCTGCCAAATCAGCTGGAAAAGCCCCCAGAAACAGCCTCTGGGGTGAATTGTTGTTAAAGGTACCCCACAGTTGCTGAGGGGTAAAGCCCCTGCAAGATAGTCTCAGCACCAAACATCCTTGGGAATCTCCAGAACCAAATATGAGACCATCTTCATCAGTTCAGAAAGGTAGCAGGGTGGATGATACGCCACCAGAACCCCCAGTCTGGCCCAGGAGTCCAACAGAAGATAAAAATACTCCAAATTAGTACCAAATAGGACAGCAGAACTGGAGAAAAAATGGTGCCTCCACAAGGCATTTTGAAATCCTTGCTATAATATGGAAGTTCAGGTGGATGTGGGCAGCATGTATGTATTGGTGCTCTCCTGCCAGCTGAAGATGACACAAAATCCCTCCTAATGTACTTCTGGCTGACAGCATCTTGAAGAAAGCTGTAGAGACTATATTGATTTTTTATACATCTGCTTCTTGGCCTGTCAGCCTGCTGCTTTGACTTCTGCATTTGTGCCAAGCCCAACATAGTCAGAAGAGAAGTCTGCCCCCCCAAGCCATTTTACCAGTCAAATGTTGAGAGCATGGAGTTGGCTGCTCCTGCTGGCCAAAAATCACACCACCACCCTTAAAAATACAGTCTGTTACCTTGTCTCCAGATGGTCTGGCTGCTGCTGCAGTCCTTCTGGCTGTTCCTAGCTTTGAAGTCTACTGCTTCACTATCTTGCCCATTATGATAGATGGAGTGAAAAAACCATGCTGTGTCACACACTCTAGGCAATGAGGCAATAGCCCTTTGGCTGACATTGGCCTCTTGTTACCTGCAGAGGGTAGAGAAAACAGACTCAGCCAATCAGAAGCCTCAGCTTTAATGAAAATCTAGTAGTGGATTTATACTATAATCTGTGTACCTTTTAGCCTTGATTGCCATGCTCACTGGACAGCAGCGGGGGCACAGTTAAAGTTCACTGTTAAAGGCTCTCCATATCTTGTGAGAGGGTGCTGCCCTATGACTACTGAATTTTGCAGGTTGCTTCTGTAAAAAGCTGTGGAAGAAAATACTGAATTATAATATTTCCCTTTTTAATCACTATTCTTCTGATTTTAAAAATCTAAAGCATCAGTTTTGTATTCTCTCCAGAGTTTTCTTTTAGGCTTGAGGGTATTAGAGAGCTCTTTCATCTTGATGGCCTTATGGGGAAAATGTACATTTTTAAAAGCAATACAGAGCAGTCAAATCAAAACTCTCAGGCTCTAGTGGCTAGTGATGTTAAATTCTCAAAAATAATCTTTTGGAGAGAATATTCTCACCTCATATCACTACTAGTGGCACACCATATATGATTCCCTGGGATATGTTCCTATTCTGCAGATATGAAATAAGGATAGGTGCCCTGTGAATGAAGCATGTGCCTTTTTCCTAAGAAAGCCCACTTACATTGTGATAATTGCATGAATTAATGTGCAATTTTGGTGATATGAGGTCTCCATACCACATGTTACATAAGTATGTGGCCTACTTTAAACAAGAGATGCAGCAGTGGAGGAGAAAAACTGGAAGTTGGAAATCCTAGGTGGGGAAAAGGGTTGAGTGGCTTCTTCCACATTACTTCTTTACACTTTAAACAGCTTTTCTAGTTATTCACATCTGTGTGTGTAACATACAATTCTGGCTTGGATCAGATTCTTTTGAACAAAAATACTGTATTCTGATCATAATCCCCAATATTTATCCTGGTATGGTCTCTTCTTATGTTCCTTGTTGTCAGCAGTGAAATCTGTAATGGAAGTGTTTGACAACTGTTCCTTTCATCTGCTATGGGGAAGAAAGGTGAAAAGAGATTATTTGGCAGAGTATGTATGTGTAACATTCATTCTTGCCTAAGAGAATCCAGAAACCACATTTTCTCTTAGAAATGTCTGTCTGGGAATGCAGCTTTCATTAAAAGCATTTTACTGATACTTTTGAGAAATATGCTTGCCTGCAGAAAGTGTTTATAAGTGTTTATAACCCCACCCCCCAGAATACTTCTCAGGTTATAGCCTTCAGACCAATCATCTCTCTTAATGGTATCAGAAATTTTATCAAGTGGTAATCTTAGGCTGTATATCATAACATCATGTATATCATGATGTAATTGTTATCTTAATATTACATGATTTGATCTAAATAATAATCTGATATTTAAGGATGTGGCATCCCAGATCTGTAAAATAATTTGTGGATAATCTTCTTAGTTTCATAGATGTAGGTGTCTTGTTGCCGTTTGGGGGCAGGACGGCAACACTTTTTATTTATTGTTTTGATAAGCATGCACTAATACACAATTCACATAAGTGACACATTGTTAATATCAAATTTTTAACAAAAATTGTTAACACGTGTTTAATTTGGTGTTTACAGTAAAAATATTGGTACCAAACTTCAGTTTTCAAAACCACCCTACCTACTCTTTATAGTTAAACTCCTTAGCATATTGTCTATCCTTAACATATACTTCAAGGATTCAAAGCACATACATTTCAGTAATCCTTGAGTGTCAGCCAGGCACAAAAAATGGCACCCAGACTTTTTGAGGTGCTCGCAAATGGAGAATCTTTAGGCGCAAAATGCACCTGGCATTTCTCACTCTCACTGGCAATCTCACTCTCACTGAGGAGGACCCACCATTTGGCTTCCACAAACAGTAGCAATCTAAGCAACAAACAAAGGTATTTATATCCTTTCATAAACCTGTAGGCTGGATGTCCAACAGTTGGCAGCACTCATATCCCATCACTCTTCCCAGTGCTTCTGCTATATATTGCTCAGCAGTACCCAGGCTGGTAGAGGTACCAAAAGTGGGGAATGAGGTGTGCAGACGGAATCACTTACTTCTCCCCTATCCCATGCTTGCATTACCTGGCCTGAGAATCAGTCAGGTATCCTCTCCATCAACCTCCTCTCTGTTGGCTTTGGTTTTTTTTTTAAAGACAAATTTTATTTTGTCCTGTCAGGCTCTCAGAGCTCACTCTAGTGCTTGGACGTTAGGCAGGGACCATAGTCAGAGGGGGAAGTGGGGCTGTGCTCTCTGTGTTGTTCCTGGCTGCCCTAAGGGTCCTTGGAGGTGAGGACTCATGGGCCAACTTTAATTGGGAGCTGACACACCAGCCATACCTGCAGAATGGTGACAGTGGCAGAAGGAGTGACTTATGCTGTTAGCTAGTTACCCGGTTCCCTAACTGATGGGCTGGGCATGTTTAGCACATGTCTGCACATAAGCTTTCCGTAATATTGGGATTCCCTCTCATTCAGTGCCAATATTATTTGAAAGCTATGAGCAATAAACTTGTGGCCTGCTGTAATCCTCTTAAGCATTGGCCTCCATCTTTCAAGCCCCAGCTCTGCTCCACTCCCAGGTGCAGGCACAACTGGTTTTGTAAGCCCCATTGAGGACTTTTCTCAAAAGGTGGGTTATAAATCTCTTGAATATGTTAGTTGTTCTTGAGTAAATGTGTGTACAAAAATACTAAATTCAGATTCCTTTTTGGTTTTTAGGCACAGTCCAGCCCTTATGCACCTGTGTGTCCTGGCCCCCATGATAGACAGGCCCATGGGGAGGAGCAAGGGGCACTTAAGGGTAAGAAGGGGGGTCCTAATAGCCCCTACAAAGTCTCCGGTACTTACTAAGCTGGGAGGGAGGAATAACCAGTTGTGCTGGCATTTCTTTGTACCTTGGATCCAATGTTTTGTGCCCAGAGAGTCATTCTCCCTTTTGGCCTGGTGAGTAAAGGAGGCTATGGTACAGAATGCCACAAAATCAATGTTTCTAAGAACTGACATGCAAACAAATTAAAAAGAAAAACTTTGAATATAATTTGTGACAATTGCAACCTACTGATAGCACTCTATTGTGGCTTTCTTGGTATGAAATGGAGTGCCCATTCTACAAAAGTAGAGTATCATTATGTAGGCTTAGAACATGAAATACATTTCAATCATGCTTTTTGCAGCTACATTTACATCTGCTTCACATCTGACATCACATCTGATGACAGGTGTGCGTGGTTTTGGGGAAATAGCCTTGAGGGGGAAATGGGGAGGCCTAGTAGGTTACATTTGGCCCATGGGCCAGAGATTCCCCATTCTAGGGTTAGGGGCACTTGCCTCAGTATTATTATCACATGAATTTGTTGATTTCTCTTGAGCAGAGTTCTGTGCGCTAAGTAAAGGATATAGCTTGATAAATACCTGCAGAAAGATACTGTTTTATACAATGCAGTGTAAAAATATGAATGCTGCAAGTTTGATCACTTTTACTTTAGGCTATGAAATGTTAACATAAAAGTGTAGGATTGAATTTTACACAGTGCTTTTACTGTATAGCTTTTCCTTGCTGGCTGGAAACCAAAGAGGTTGGGGATTAAAAAAATATAATCTAGTTCCTATTTTATAGTTTTCAGAAGCAATTTCTCTGGGACAGAGATTATAAAGCTAAACATGCTTGGAATAGCTTAGACGGCTTCAATATGGAAAATACGTTGTATGCTGCCACTTCTCTTACTGTAAAGAGTATTGTTTCATTTCCCTAGTTAATCTTCCTAAGATTCAAAAAGATTGAGTATATAGTTATTTCCTAGGGTAAGTAGTTATTTCCCAGAGAATGAACACCACTTCTTTCTGTGGTCTAGTTTGGATCATCTCCCGTTTCTTCCTTCTTGGTGTGTTGTAATAAGCCAGAAATTCCCCTGGAATTAATCCGAAGTCCCTATGTTTTCCATCACTGAAACAAGGCAGGATTTTAAACCATTATTTGCAGTTGGTTTAATATCCTAGCTTGTTCTAAACCTAGTAACCATAGTTTCCTGGTTTGGATCTAACTGAAAAGGAAGGTTAATTAAACACTTCCCAGCTTACCACAGTGTGTGGAGGAGAAAGGGGACTATGAGCACAAGTTTTGTTCCCCTTTGGGGCTTATTGAGTCAAGATAAGATTGTCTAAACCAGGCATAGACAAACTCCGGCCCTCCAGATGTTTGGGACTAGAATTCCCATCATTCCTGATCACTGGTCCTTTTAGCTAGGGATGATGGGAATTGTAGTCCCAAACATCAGGAAGGCCGGAGTTTGCCTATGCCTGGTCTAAACATAGTAAGTTCCAGGAGCTTCCTTTTGCGTTCTGTCATCTCTTTCATCCAGAAGGAGAGGGATCCTACCAAAGATATTATCTCATTTTCTCTGAAGGGCAGTTCAGTACATATTTGCACATCCTGTCTATTGCCAAGACTCTCACAAACCTATTTCCCTTCCAGTTTGCCATGATGGTGTTGGTGGATACTGCATTCTTCAGAACAATAAGATCCCCTTTTTTTCTGTACCAGGACTTCCTTGTTCCTGGAAGTCCATTTTGGGAAGATGAGGAAAGCATATAAAATGAACTCAGTTGTTTAAAATTAAGTATCCTAAATGCAATGTACCAAATGCATCCCCTCTTCAGGGGTGGCATTGCACTCCTGATTACACTTCCTTTGTTTGCTTTATTCTGGTATATCCATATTCAGTCAAGACCCCACATTAATGAAGTTATCCATGGCAGGCATCCACTTAGCACTTTTGAAGTGGTTATTAAATGGTACCTCTTAGTCATTGCAATTTGCCCTTGCATGGGATCTTAGTCCTGTTGAGCCATCATAGTCCCTCCTTCAGATGGCTTGTAATGTTTTGTATTCAGCTTATGGCATTGACAGAGTAGTTATTTTGTGTGATTTTTGGCTAGCTTATGGTGAATTTCTCAGGTAACACCCTTCCTGAAACAAAGGCGTGTCCTACTCAAAGTGATGTTATTAAGTTTATATGAACTGACTGGACTTGCTAAAACAAATTATCCATATCTCTCCCCACTTGTGTCCAATATAATAGCAGTTTCCTCATTCACCTTGAGAGCCAATGTCTTATAATGGTTAGTGTCAAGACCAGGACTGAGGAGAAATACATTCAAATCCCTACTCAGCCATGGAGCTCAGAGGGTGATCTTAGACAAATCAGAAATTCTTGACTTAGCCTACCTCACAGGGCTGTTGTGAAGAAAAATGAAGTGGGGAGGAGCACTTGTATGCCGCCCTGAGTTTCTTGGAGGATAAAAATAATAATGCAGTAGTTTGTATACAGCCACAGGGAAGACTTCAGCGAGTTCTGTAGCTTCATATTGAAGCCAACCATGTTCAAGCTGCTTCTGTAATGTGTCTTTGGCAGATCTGTCACTGGAACTCTGGCACATTTGATCTGGTGCCCAATGAGAGAATTTTGCCAAACAGCCCTAAGGTCATTTTAGAAGGGCTCCATTTGTGTGATTTTTTTGATAGTGTAATTAGATAGGGTTATAAGTGAGAACCAAATCTCATTAGTAATGTTTGAAGTCCTTCCACAGAGGCCCTGTGAATATAAGCAATTGATTCATCCCTTCTCTTGAACTACCGTGCTGTAGACAAAAAGTTGCATGTACTTGATCTGCATACTCTCCTCCATGGACATGTACTGTATAGGTTTCTACCTTCATGTGAACTGTGGCAAAAATACTATGTACTGCTGTGAGCATACATTATCAGTTAGTGTGACTGGCAAGGCACAGAGCTCCACTGATGGCAACCAAATTCAAGGCCCTTCCCCAACTTAGGATCGCGATGTATGGTAAGGAAATGGTACAATAAATAGTAACTTGATTAAGAATGAACTGTCATTATCTTAAGTAATATTAGAAATTTTAACTTTATGACCCATCTTCCATGTCTCTAGGGGTTGTAGAAGGTGACTTAGCTGCTATTGAAGCATACAAGTCGTCAGGAGGAGATATTGCACGCCAGCTTTCTGCAGATGAAGTACGCTTGTTAAATCGCCCTTCCGCTTTTGATGTGGGATACACACTTGTTCATCTTGCTATACGTTTTCAAAGACAAGATATGCTAGCAATTCTGCTTACAGAGGTGAGTTTTCACTTTTGCTGTTATGTGTGCTTATGGGAGTCTCTGCATCTGGTTCCAGAGACAACTGAAGCATCAGCAGGGAATTTAATAAGAGTAGTGCTGAAGCCTTGGTTGTCAGTTTGATCCTTCTTGGTGAGGTATACCAGAGAGGTATATGAATAAGATGAATGGTACCAATACCAATAGAGATTTTGCTGTCCCTTAGTCTTATCCTCTGTTTCCAGTTGTTGTTTGTTTTATTCAATTTATATACTACCCTTTATTAAAAGATCCCAGAGTGGTGTGCAACATTAAGAACACATTTTACAGAGCACAATAATAAAAACTATGATAATAGTCTGTGTAGTAATAAATCAACAATAATAACAGCATCCCTCCCCCCCCCCCCCCCCCCGCTTTAAGAGGCCATAGATTATTTAATAGCCAAAGGCCTGGGTAAAGAGGAATGTTTTTGCCTGGTTCCTAAAGGCATGTAATGCCAGGTGAGCCTCTCTGGGAAAAGCCTTCCACAGATGGGGAGCCACCACCAAAAAGCCCTGTTTGGGTTTAGGGAATGTGTGGCTCTCCAGAAGTTGTTGGACTCTTTAGTTCCCGTGAGCCATAGCCTGCATTGCCAATAGTTGAGAGTGATGAGAGTTTTATTGTACTGGATTGTCCACATCTACTGGGTTATTTACTAACAGAAATTATTCACAGTGGTTGATGAGGAAACACTGATTCTTCCTGAGCAAAGCTTTGCTCTTCTGTATCTTTAACAATTCTTATTAAATTTATAACAGTATAATTCCAGAGCAACTTACAGCATCAAACAAATACATAATTAAACTTCTGTGAAAACACTAAAAATGAAACAGTATTTTCAGAGGTTAGAAGTCCTTGGGAAAGGTCTTCAACTGGCTCTAAAAAGACATCAAAGTGGTTGCTGGATGATCATTCCACAGGCATATTTACAATCAAGAAAGGTCCCCAATTTCTACCTGTCCCAGCTTAGAAGACAATGACACGCAGAGATAGGCCTCTGAAAATGACCACAGTGCACAGGCAGGTTGATGTGGTGTAGCTTTACAAGTATCAAGCCATGTAGAGCTTTTAAAAACATTTTGAAATGTTCTCCAAAATAGATGATGGAGCACTGGAGAAATATTCCAAGAATGTGTTATGTTCATTGAAGGGATTGCTCTGACTTTAGTATTGTAGTTAACTTTCAATAAGTGAAATGAATAAATCCAAGACACTACCAGGCTAGGCAGAAAGAGACAGTGGAGCTGTGTATTTATGGACTTCTTCACACTGGACATGGTTTCTATATGGAGGTAATCTCAGTGTAGGAAATACGTTCCTTGTGAAGCAGTCCTGGATACCCTACCATGTTAGGGACTTTGATACAGCTGTAAAGTACATCTTAGCTGTGTTTTATATTAGGAACACATTAATTCATGTATTCACTAGATATGGACAGAAATCAGGGCTGCTAAAACTACCTTCTTGTTTTGTTTCTGAAGGAATGATGCCAGTTAGTTCAAAGACTTATCCAATGCTGGCAGCTCTTTCTAGGAACTCAATTTCAATTGATCACAGAGTAGTATTTAAGCTATGGAAGAAGTGACATACATCTCCTCAAAACCTACTTCACTCTTTGGATAGTTTTGTCCTTCCTGCAAAGAGCTCGGGTTGGTATCCATGCAGGCATCCCCTCTCACAGGGGTAGGTTAGACTACAAATGCATTACTGCCCTGTGATCACCCAGCAACCTATATGACTGAACAGGAGTCAGAAGTGAGACGCCTGTGTTCCCTAGCCCACCATTCCAGTCATGCAGAACATTGGGTCTTACTGTTACTGTCAGCTGTCCTTGGGTGGGGGGATTATCTTACATTTTAACAGGTGTGGTCCATTTCTCTCTTAAATTAATAACATCATGAAACATTCTGTTACAGGTATCCCAACATGCAGCTAAGTGCATTCCAGCTATGGTATGCCCAGAGCTTACTGAGCAAATCCGACGTGAAATTGCTGCATCTCTTCATCAGCGGAAGGGAGACTTTGCCTGCTATTTCCTAACTGACCTTGTAACATTTACATTACCTGCAGGTAATTATGAGGTGCTTCTTTTATCTGGTAACTTGTCCTTAGCAGATAAATGGGTGTATGAAATTGCCCACTTCTTATACTTCCTCAACAGAAGTGCTGTAGGTTTTGAAAAATCTTCATTCATTAAGCTTCTTGACTACACATGGAGTAAATTTCAGAGGAGAGGAAACTTCAGAAGAAAGACTGTTGTCACAGTTCCTTTATATTAACATTGAAATTACTTTGAGTCTCAGTCCTGTGTTTGCATAATAAAGTACTCTTTAGGCTAAGGTTACCAGATTTTTTTCAAAGAATCCAGTTTTTTTGAAAAGAGAAAAAAAAAGTTATTAAAAAAAGCAATATCTTCTCTTCTGTGGGCAGTTGGCCGGGTGGCTGAGCGCTCTCGCTTCCGGCTTGATTTGGGTTGCGGGGGGAGGGGGGTCAGCGGTTCCCCCAGTTGATGTGTAGGGCGTCCCTGGTTCCCCCTTGGCAGTGGCAGCAGTAGTCTCAGCAGCCCTGAGCCAGCCTGGTAGCGCAGTTGGCTCTGGCTGGCTTCAGGAGCTGCTCGCTGCCGTGGCACCCGCCATTTTGCCTCGCTGGAAGTCCCCATATGATGTGTCTTGTGCCGTTGAACCAATCACACAACATTCATTCCCTACTAAGAAATCTATAACACTTAAAATATAAATCCGGGGACATTAAATGAAATCTGGGGGCATTCTGGGGACGAATTTTGTCCGGGGACAGATTTTTAAATCCGGGTACTGTCCCTGGGAAATGGGGACATCTGGTAACCATACTTTAGGCCTGTATTATAGTCTTGGATTCAAACTGTTTTGTTAGTAAATACCTTGGTCATGGAAATATTTTAAATTCTGATAATGTACACCTGCCCGAGATCACTGTAGCTGTAAAATAACAAGAATTCTGCTGCTGACTTCATTCTACTGCTGCACAGCAAATAAATTGCTGAGTTCTGAAGAGCATTTAGTTGCGATTGCACAATTGGTATAGTGCAAGGGTGGGCAACCTTTTGTCTGTTGAGGGATGCATACCAGCAGTGGGCAAAGCTGCAGCTAATGATGACTGGAGCCAGAGACAAAATATTTATGTCTGTGTTCCTTAGCTTACTAGGGAGATCTGCTCTGGGAAACCTACTTCTCCATAAGGGTCTTTTGGAGCAGGTGTTGAAGCCCCTTTGCTCAGCGTGAAGTAGTGCAGCTCCAACATAGAAATGAATGTGATGATAGTTCAGTCCGTATGACAGGAGCCATTGTGGCAAAAGTTGGGAGTATGTGAGTTTCTGAAAAGCCCTCACAGTAGCATCAGCATGTGATGGGTACAGTTCTCTGTGTCCCATTTGGCTCCATTACAGACAGACCGGAAAAAAGAGAGAGAAGAAATTGGGCTCAGAGAATGTATGCCTCAAAGGCCCTGAGGCCTCCCCGTACCCTGGGTCCCAGACTCAAAGGATAGCTAATTACTGTTTGTTTCCCTTCAGCCTGAACTCCTAACTGAGGTGACCAGATAGCTGAGAGTTGGCATCTGTATATTTCCAATGGTGCCAACATTTCAGTGAAGTATGGTTCCTTTCTCCCACCAGTTTCTGAATATTTTTGCAGATCTTGGACTTAAAAAAAGAAAAGAAAAAGCACTCACTTGTATAACTTGAGGAAACTCTCCAGTATGTAGGGACCATTTCTGCTTTGAAACTATTTTTGTAGCAATTGTATGTGAGTAGTGACCTCATAAACACAGAATCCCTGTGTTTCTGTTACTGCAGAGAATTGCTTGATGCTAAAGATAGTATTTTAAAGAGGAAAACGGCCATAGCTTTTCTAAAAACAGAAACATTCCTTTTCTCCAACTGTACGTGTTGTACTTAATTTGTTCTAATTCACTAGATCATGTAATGCGAAACAGTCTGACTGCTCTAGTAAGTGAAAATAATTACATTTAGTGTATCTCTTTTGGTAAGTGGGATGAGATAGGGAAGGAAACATGGATACTTGAAGATATAACGTAGAGCTCTAACAATTGAGAAACTTCAGTCTTCTTTCCTAATTTTGTTTTGTTTGAAAATGCCAGTGCAACACAGAACTGATAAATATATTGCATTTCCTATATTCAATTTCCTACACAGAGATGCATACCTGTGTGGGAGATGTATGTTTTTCCATTGAAGGCACCCTAATCAGACATACGAAGCTGCATTAGACAAGTCAGACTACTGGTCCACCTAGCTCAATGTTGTTTACACTAGGGTTACCAGATGTCCCAGTTTCCTGGGGACGGTCCCCGGATTTGTGAATAAGTCCCTGGACAAATTCCATCTATGGAATGTCCCCGGATTTCATCTAATGTCCCCAGGAAACGCAGCAGCGGCAGTCTCAGCAGCCCGGAGCAGTTGGCTCTGGCTGGCTTCAGGAGCTGCTCAAAGTCCCCATATGATGGTGGTGCAGGGGCTCTAAGATGCAGCTTCCTTTCTGCCTCCACCTTCCCTGACCCCAGCAACTAAGCTGTGAAGGGAGGCTTCATGCTGCCTATCAGAGTAGCCTCCCAACTCCTACTTGCATGGAAGCAGGAGTGGGGCGGAGATCTCTCCCTTCCCAGCTGAGGGATCCCCGCCCACTCCTGCTTGCATGCAAGTAGGAATGGGATTGGGGATGCTCCGATGCTCTCAGCCCCCCTTCTCCGCCTTCCATTCCTGACCCACTGTGCACTGCTTCCCCCCCACCACCACTGAATAACCAACAACTCGGGGGCTGCCCAGGCTCATGGCGAAAGGAAATAGAAGCATCGGAGGAAGGGAAAATGTGGCGGTTGAGGTCAAGGCAGCGGTCGCCCCTCTGCCACTACCATCGCTGCAGCATCAATGTCCGGAACGTGTGGTATTTATTTAATTATTTATTTATTTAACGTGTCCCCGGATTCATTGAAAAAAAATCTGGTAACCTTAGTTTACACTGTCTGGCAGAGGCTCTCCAGGCTCTCCTGGGACTATCTGCAGATGCTCTACCACTGAGCTACAGCTCTCCCTGCACTCAGCTACACACATTGGCTGCCCCAATACATGTTTTATTCTGGATGGGGAAAGCAATATGATTGCCAAGTAGATGATTATGCAGGATTGTAGCCTTAAGAACATTTAGGCATTTTAAGTTCCAATTTTAACATATCCTACACCAGTGAGGAACGTTGCAGTTGGCAACATAAAAACTTTATCATCAAAACTTGCCAGGTGACAGCAGCAATGTATAAGTTCTGTTGTGTGCCCTCCATTCAGCCCTACTCTGCTCTGGTGTCATCCAGACGTGGCATTCCTGCAAAATGCATTTTGATAGGGGTGTGAGGAGCTCTGGGAAATACTTTTGTCAAGGTTTCTGGCATCTGGGCTGCTGCTGGAGCAGTTTACTAGGACCCATTGGAGACTCAATGAAGAAACTCTGTCCTGCAAGCCACCTCCCCACTGTAACTCCCAGGTAAGTTTCTTTAGCATGGTGGAAGTGTGGCATGGTGGAAGTGCTGGACCTCATTGATCTCCTGGCATTGGGGACACAGTGGGGCCCAATGTTCTAAGTGGGCTTCGAAATGAAACCTTTTTTGACTTGTTTTTGAATGTGGGGAACATAGTTTGGTTTAGTTGAGATTGGAGCCATAATTTCATACAGAGAAGCTATAAAGTATTTCACATAGTGTAATTGAGCTGGTTTGTCCTACCTCTTTCTTGGGACTAAAGGGCCGTTTCACTTGATGTGATTGTTATGTGAATAGCTGTTCATATGGAATATGTGGATTCTAGAGTTCAATCATTTGTCATGCTCATTCTTGGTTTTGCAGATATTGAAGACTTGCCACCAACAGTCCAAGAGAAATTATTTGATGAAGTACTTGATAGAGATGTTCAAAAAGGTAAATATGGTATCTCTATTATGCAAGGTTTTATATTATGTTGCATTGGATATTGTATCTTGATGTTATGCATAATATTTGCTATTTTATTTTACTTATATACATGGTGAGATACTTATTGTTGCTTAATTATGTTACTTAAAGTGGAATTTATCATTATTAATATTATTAGCAGCAGCATTATGAATGGAATACAAAAATGATACATTCATGTTAAGATATGTAAACCACTTACAGATTTCTGTTGAGATGTACAGTGGTGTGCAAGTTATTCATAGATACCTGATTGTTTTTGATAGCCTGCCCTGAGAAAACTGAAGTGTCAGTTGTTAGGTTTTATGGAGTATTAATAGAAATATGAAAGTCTGTACTATGATACTCAGTTATTACTGTGTATCAATTTGCATGCACGCCACCATAACTGCATTCACGATTATGAAAGGAACTTCATTGCTGTATTCTGCTAATCATTCTAGAATTTCAGAAGCATGTACACTAGTATCTTGAAATGCAACAGGTATTTTTTGTAGGGTTTAGGATGATTAACATTGTGTTGCTTGTTATCCTCTAGAACTTGAAGAAGAATCTCCCATTATAAACTGGTCACTGGAATTGGGTACGCGTTTGGACAGTAGACTTTATGCACTTTGGAATCGGACTGCAGGGGACTGCCTGCTTGATTCAGTACTACAAGCTACATGGGGCATTTATGATAAGGACTCGGTGCTACGTAAAGCGCTTCATGACAGTTTACATGATTGTTCTCATTGGTAAGTAGAAATCAAGAACGAAAATGACCACAGCTTATTCAGATGTCTTATCTTGAAAAATGCAAGCTTCTTTGTTGTCATAGGATGGAGGAAGGAATTTGGAGGATTTCTGCTTCAGTGGCTTGGAATCTTATACAAAATTGCCTTTCTGGCATCTATGGAGAAAAGTCTGTGTTGTACCATTAAAATAGTATAATTGATCAATCAGTTCAAAATGGCTTTTGTCCAATGCAATTTATATAAAGTTGTTACTGAAGTAATCATGTCATTTTCGCTGCTTGTTGCTGTCCTCGTAAATATCTGGGCTCTGGAAAATGTCACAAACCTCTGTTGACATAGCTCCAAACCATATCACTCGCTTAACTAGAATTGCTGTGCAAAATATTTTCATTATGTGAACTTTGAATCTGGTATATTGATTACCATAGAGCTGCAGACTACAACTTCACTATGGATTGGAGGTGATTCTTTGTACAGCATGCCAAACTACTTCTCTTGAAGTGTGAACATCCTAAAATTAATAGGAGAGGAAAATTAATTGGGACTGGTTTAATCAGTTAACAGGGCATCTGGAACTGGGAAATGATTTGGGGAGATAATAGTTTTGGGTGCTTAGTAGCTGAGACTCAGACCTCACTTTTATCTTTGTTTGTGGCCTTGGTTCTCAATCTGGTGCGGCACTGATTCCAGCCATGATCAGCCAGATCACTCTTATGAGGGCAACAGTGTGTTACTATTTCCTTTAGCAACTCTCATGCATAGCTATTCCTATTCTGACCATGGAAATTACAGTAAGTTATAATGATTAATAGAAACTTATATGGATGGAGTAGGTAGCACTGATGGAAGTTGGTGTCAGAATTGCTTCGGAGTCAGTGGCTATGCATTACCCCAGTTTGTAAAGGCATCACCTACCACTGCTATGAGTTCTACTTACCTAGGCAAGGTCTTGGATCAACAATATCTCTTCTTTCATGTGTGATTACTGTCCTCCTTCTCCAGCCATACCTTCTCCCATTGAACACTGAGATAGGTAGTTCTGCTGCACTCTTCAAGATTTCTCCCACCTACCCACTCCTGGTACATTCTGCCTACAATCCACTCTCTTGAAGATGGTCACAGATGCTCAGCCAGACAAAGAACCCAGTTATAGGCCTATTACAGCCACTACACACTAAAAAAGGCACATCACAACAATTAATCTCCAGTTGAACTCCTTTCACAGGCATTCCACCCCATCTCTTACCTGGGGCATTGCAGACATACCATGTCCATTGCTTCCCACTCAGGGGATGCTAACTCCCAGGTTCCAGCAGTTGCTCACACTGGGTTATCCAATGTGAACAGGGGAAAAAAAACCTTGTACTAATTCAGAATTCAGACAAGAGATGCTAAATGAGCTATGTTTCAACCAAATACTTTATATATATTTCTCAGAATTTGGCATTTATTGTCCAATTTTTTTATTCAACTTCTCTCCTCCCGTAAAATACCTGGCTGAAGTAGCAAGAAAAGTATTGTGTGTTGTGTGTGAATCTGAAGAAATCCACTTTCAGCGAAAGCTTGCATAGTTCGGTACAATCTTGAATTATGAAAATGCATCTTGAGTCCTTTTATGCTATTTTTGTAGGTTCTATACCCGATGGAAAGAATGGGAGTCATGGTACTCCCAAAGCTTTGGTTTACACTTCTCACTGCGAGAAGAACAGTGGCAGGAAGACTGGGCATTTATACTTTCGCTTGCTAGTCAGGTAAGATGTGTGTGTGTGTGTGTGTGTTTGTTTGTTTGTTTGTTTGTTTGTTTTTAAAAAGCATGGGGAAGCAGTTAAAAGTTACTTGTATTTTATGTTCACAGCTGTGGCTTTTCTATCTATTTTGTTCCTATTTGTTTGAATCTTACGGTTAGTATTTATGTGTTTCTGTTCTTGACCGACATATTCTCAGTTTAAAAGTTACTGATGGCTTGGATGTGGCAGGACCATTTCGGATTGTTTTCAATCCTGCTTGAGTATATTTTGCCAAAGTTTTTGTCTGCTGTAAGAATATGATGTTGGACTGGGTTGGCCTTTGGTCTGATCTAGTAGGACTCTACTTAAGGCCTATCTTGCTCTAGCATCTTATTTTCCACAGCGGCCAATCAAATGCCTATGGAGAGCCTAAAGGCAGGACTTGAGGGCAAGTATCTCTCTCCTGCTGTTGTTTCCCAGTGACTGAAATTCAGAGGCACAGTGCCTCTGTCCTGGAGGTATTATATATAGAAGTCAAGACCGGTAGATAATTTCATCATGCATGCATTTGTCTTATGCACAAATTATCATTTAGCATTTTTCATTCTGAGTACTTTTACGTCACAAAATAAAACAAATGTGACATGAAGTAAAAGGCAAATGAGTAGGACCTCCAGAATAGAATCCCTTATTCTGCTTCATTGTAATTGCCACTGTGGTACTGAAGAGGCATATGAGATTTCATAATGCATTGGTCACATTTTACTATAATGTTAAAATTTCTTCTCTATTGAAAATACAGTCTTGTATAGTAATTAGCACACAGAAATTTCAGGTAAAGTGATGCTTTTGGGCAAGGCTAAAAATATAAGGGTGCCTGAAGAAACATGTCCTTGTTTGTTACTTTTACCCTCTTAGCCAGGGGTCGGCAAGGTTTACCTTGCCTGGGCTGATTCACTCCAATGGAGATCCCTCTGTGGGCCGGATTGTGAGCGTGCGCGGCTGCGATTTCTGCCGCTTGCGCAGATGCCATTTTCGGCGTCTGAGCATGCGCAGATGCCATTTTCAGCACTGCGGAAGCGAGTCACCACACTATACCGGTTTAGCGCAGCACGTGGGCAGCTCTGTTCAGGGGCGGCTCGTGGGCTGGTTAAATGACCCTTGTGGCTGCTTGTGGCCCATGGGCCTTAGATTGCCTACCCCCGCTCTTAGCTATTGTTCCCAGAAGGCTACAGGGGAAATCTGACTAAACGTAGACAGAATTGGTAGCTGAATCTTGTGGATTTATTTTGGCCCCTCCCCCATAATAATTTAAGCACCAACCCAATGATGCTTGCATATACTTACTGGATAATTATAGCTTTCAAAATGCAAACAATTCCAAAAATAATTGATATGTAATTAACATCTGAACAATGTTCATGACTTCAGTTACATGAACATTTTGCTGAAATCAAAGGCTCAGTCAATTGGTCTGTCTCATGTGATAGATATCATTTTTATTTCAAGTGTTATTCTCTTTGATACAGCCTGGAGCAAGTTTGGAACAGACACACATTTTTGTACTTGCACATATTCTTAGAAGACCAATTATAGTTTATGGAGTAAAATATTATAAGAGTTTCCGAGGAGAAACTTTAGGATATACCCGTTTTCAAGGTAAGTGTGACTTACAATAATGTTTGTTATAGAAAGGATTGCTTACATCCTGAGTGTTCACATTTTTCTATTTTAGATTTGACAGAGAGTACATTCAGCAGTGCTCTACCGACCTTCCTAAGAGTACTCTGCTAATGTGGCTGTTTTCAAGGGGTCCTCTTTGCCTTCTTGCCTTAAAGTGACAAAGTACTGAAAGTCCCAACAGCCTTCAGAGATCAGTTATGGAGGCTAGAGTCATTACTTGATCCTTTTCTCTCTGATGATGCTGTAGCTTCTTCCATTTTTGGGTGCTTTCTGTAACGGGAGAGAGGCAGACAGGGAAGGCATGGTATAACATGGTATTTTGCTACAGTGCTCTGCCTGCTACGTGTGTGCTCTCCACTGCAGCGGTGTGTTCACACTTGGATCCTTGGGGCTAGTCAGGCAAGAGCCTGATAACAAAGGTCTATTGTGGATCCAAATTGTGTGTGTGTAAATGCTCCTTCCCCAGTACAAGCAGTTGCAATATGAAGTCAGTCCATGTAAGTGAGTATAACTTTGGCTACAGATAGGTTGAGTGCATGATACCATAATACTTAACTGCCATACAATTTAAATGCATTGCCACCTATTTTTTTAAGAGGACACAAAACAGGAATTATGTTAAGTGAGTGCAGGAGAGCCACTGGTCTGTCAGGAGACATGCTGAGGGCAATCTCATGTGCAAATGCACTGGGCAGAGTTTTTTTTCTATGAAAGGTTGCTATGCTACATATGTACTTGGATTACTCACTGCTATTTTTAAACCCTCTCAAGGCAGGTCACGTTCCTAGTTTAGTTGTTTTGATGAAGCATCTATGAATAACTTCTGATGTGCTAGAAGACGGGCAGGGGGAGATTCAGTTATATGTAATGAGAGGCTGTGGGGACTAGATTAATGGACACCAAGTCAAATATGGCTTCCACTTCTTCAGTTACACAGGACAGTTTGTATTTTAAGTTCATGCTCATGGGTTTATCATTGAAAAAAAGGTTGCATAGAATATTAGATTGCCTCTTGGGAGTTGTTACTGCAGCTGAAGATGCTGGCAGTCTTTTAATTGCCAATTTTAGGAAGAGAGTATTGTGTCTTATATTTTACTCTGTCATCCACAGTAAAATATATTTTATAACCACTAATTAAAATGAGTCAGCTTCCTAAATTTGAAACCAGTATCACGATGTATTAAAAGACATATTGAGATGTACATTGTAAATGTGGTTTATGTCATGCTTTCAGATTATTTCCCCGCCCCCCCATCAACATAATGAATGTGCGGTGTTCCATTGATTTAACCCCTTTCATCACTCCTTCTTCTTTGTAGGTGTATATTTGCCTTTGTTATGGGAACAGAGTTTTTGTTGGAAAAGCCCTATTGCTCTGGGCTACACAAGGGGCCATTTCTCTGCTTTGGTTGCCATGGAGAATGATGGCTATGGCAACCGAGGTGCTGGTGCTAACTTGAACACTGATGATGATGTTACTATTACTTTTTTACCATTGGTCGACAGTGAAAGGAAGCTGCTGCACATTCACTTCCTGTCTGCTCAAGAGGTAAGAAACACTAAGCAGTTCAGTGTTCAGTGAGACGCTGCATCAGCAGAAAAGGAAAAGGGGGGGGGAAAGCCTCTCTGGAGAATCTACATGGCAGAGAGCCTATAGCTGATATGTAGCAGTTGCAAAGACATTTGACAACAGGTTGCAGTAGTTTGAGTAACAGGCATGAGAAGCCTTGTGTGCCAACTTAGTGTTGCCTTTCTGTTCTGAAATTGGTTTGTGAGAGTGGTTGGTGTTTGTGTGTGTGTGTGTGTGTTGTTGTTGTTGTTTTTAAACAGATGTATTAGTAAAGCTTTTGAGGAAAGCTAAGGCTTCCCAACCAGAAATAACAGGCAAAACTGTATGGTCGAATGTTCTGCTGGTGTGAGTTACAGATCTCTATAAGTTTCTCCCTCCACTTGTCTCTTTGTCTCTGTCTCAGTCTTTTTCTTTGTAAATAGAAAGTGAAAATTTGAAAGCCTAAAAAGGGCTACAAGACCCCTTAATAATATTTAACCATTTCATTTGTATGCTTATTAAAAGAAGACTGCAAAGTTGAGAGTAGCTGAAAGCATAGGACTTTTATTTATTCTTATTCTCTGCCTGCCCAATGGTGGGGTGTGCATTCTTAAAAGTTCCAATACCTTGTGTTTGTAAAACACAGAGCTGGCAGTTACATAAAATTTAATTTATAGGAAGGAAAAAAGTAGGATATTTATGCACTGCTTTAGATAGTCCCTTTAAAAAATCCACTTTCCTAAGACAGTCTTCCTGGAGCACTTTAAATGTTGCAGGGCACCCCTTTTTTTAAAAAAAAGTTGTGGTTACTAATCTGATTTTAATCATGTCCTAAGTGTTGTGTTCTTTTTCTGAAGATTGGTAATGAGGAACAACAGGAGAAGCTGCTCAGGGAGTGGCTGGACTGTTGCGTGACGGAGGGTGGAGTCCTAGTTGCTATGCAGAAAAGTTCTCGCCGGCGCAACCATCCCCTGGTAACACAGATGGTAGAGAAATGGCTTGATCGCTATAGACAAATTCGCCCCTGTACATCCCTTTCAGATGGAGAAGAAGATGAAGACGATGATGATGAATGATAAAATTGAGATACCTGGCTGAGAATAATGTGTGGTGAGGTCCCCCAGCACTTGGGGCGTGCTCTAGCAATTTGTTACACAATGACCTAATTGTAGCAGGAAGCAGCCTGCCTAAGATTTTTAATCGGCATGGGGAGAATTCAGAGGCTCAACATATATGTGAAGACAGCTATGTTGGTTGGACTACAGTTTGTAAAAAAGCAAAGCCCTAATTTTATTACCAAGACAGAAAGCATTTTTCTTTCCAGTTGTACATCTGCCTATAAATGTACCGCATGTAGTTGTGTAAGAAAGTTGTGTAATTGGAAAAAGTATTACCAGCATCTTAAAATAATTGAAAAAAAATTCTTTTGAATAAGGGCACTTAAAAGCACACCGTAGATTAATATTTGTTCTTTTTGAGACTTACAGTAAAACTTGGTTCTTCTGCACCACTTCCTAAGCATTCTAACAGACCCATTTTATATGCAATCTTCCTAATGCCCAGGTCAGATGATGTGGCTTTTCTTTTTGCTGTTGAAGCCATATACCTGAGTCAAAAGTATGAGCAGTTCATTGTTTTTATTCAGATTTGAGTTACCTTTGTGCCCATTATAAGAAGATGAAATGTTAAAGGGAAAAAAAACACACACCAACCTATGGAAGGGATGATACATTTTGATTGAGTGAACTTTGGTTTTTTTTTTTGTAAAGGATTCTCTGCTGTCCGTTAATATTTTGTATCTCTTATTTGGAATATTTTCCCCCCTTCCAGCATACTTAAAGTAGTCAGAGAAGTACTGTTCCAGAGAGCTATATGCTAACTACCGTGTGGAATCTGCTACATCTAAACTGAACTGAAAAAACTGCATTTTGTCCAAACCTGATCTTGCTGTGAGTTGTACAATAGAAATTACTATTTTATCAAGCCTTTCCCCTGCAAGTTAAAATCACCTCCATTAAGGAGCACTCCTTGGTCATTAAAATCGAGTGAGAAAGCACTTTGGCAGTTTTCCTTAAAAGCCTTCATTCTAAAGCTTTGTTTTAAAGTACTGTATATTATCTTTCCTTGGTATGTAAACTTTGGAATTTTTTTGCATGTTGATTGATTGTGGCCACATTTGAATATGTAAGTTTCCTGAAAGTATAAGTTCAGAATATATTCTCCAGTAGAAAATTCTTTTTTTATTATACTTGATAACTTTAGCCATGCTATCTTGAATGGATATAGCCTATCCAAAAACCTCACTTTAAAAAAACACTAAAGGTTGAATAGTTTTGTATGCATAAAGCAGATCCTGATAAGCACTTTTTGAAGACTAATGATGGTGGAAATGAGGACAAGGAACCTCTTGCAAAATAGATTTCCTTGTTTAAGAATCTGGACAGGAGCCGTACATTTACATATGTGTAAAAATATATATAGGAACCCTTCAGAATTTGCTGCTTTTTCTAAACGTGGATTAGATGGTGTTGAAATATACTTTACAAAAGTAATCCTGTTGACAAACCTACCCTGAAATTTCTTCAAGGTACTACATTGAAGAAGTACATTGATTCAGCTTTTTGATCTCTGAAATGTAAAAGGATGGATGTGTTTGTATGTGTTTTGGTTGTTAGTTCTCTCTTTTGGTGCATGCAGAGATTATTGGGCAAAGGTACATGCTTACCTTTGATGAGTCAAATTTCCTAAGCTGGAGAATAATTGGATTTCTTTTTTAAAAAATAGGTCCTGCTTTTATGTGCAATTCTAATTTTAGGTTTTCTAAATGCTTTTTCTGCCTACATTACATACTTAGTGGTGGAATCCCCATAGTCCTGGACCAATGCAATAAGCTGTGCTTTTGTGGGCGGAGTCAGTTACCTGAATTTTTTTTTTAAAAGATCTGAGTCACTGTGCTGCCATCTATAGCTGATTCTAGTTCAATACATATGTCTTAAATGTAAGCATTACTATCCTAGTAGGGGGAAATGGCTGAATCTCCAGCCATCTTTATTCCACTGCAGTAGCAAAGCCTGAAATTTTTGGAGTCTTTTTGGATGAAAGTGTTTGCTGCTGTCTGGAATAAAAAACACAGTAATGTGCATTTTTACTGGCTCCTAGCTACATATACAGACAGAAACACTGAAACCACTTCTTGTAGTCTCAGTACAGCCCTATGATAATCAGTGGTGGTTAGTGGTTTTATAGATTGTAATTCCAGTAGCTGTTACAGGGCTGGAGAATAGCAAGTTGTGGCGAGCCTCAAACACTGCAGTAATGCATGGGTCTCTAACCTGATACACCTTTTTTTTGAAAGTCCAGGCTTTGCTACTTATTGTGATCTAAGTTACAGTTGAGGTAGTATTTTTTTTAATTAAACCACCAATTCTGAAGCTGAAGGGCAAGTTCCATCTTGAGTCTGTAGTGGAGATATATTATAAAAATTTATTATATATTTCCTGCATTAAGTAGTGGTTTTTCATCCATTTGAATTGTTTGGTTGTGTTCTTTTTGGACTGCAAAATTTGCTGCCCCCTCTCCTTAGGAAAAAAAAAAGCACTTCATGTGGTAAAACAAAAAGGAATGGTTTGGCAGCAAAATGGCTCCCCCTTCTTGCCATCTCAAACCATTTTGTATCTTAATTACTTTTAATATCTTGTTTGAAGCTTTGTTCTACTGCATAAATCTATGCTTCCTGAATCACGCTAACATTTTAAGAACTCTTCAATGACATACGTCCTCTGTACTAAGATGACTTCCAGATCCACAACTGTTATTTGGAAGTTTGACTTACAGCCTCCTCTAAAGCTACATTTTCCTCTAGTTTTAAGTGGAGGGTTTTCTTTTCTTTTCTTCAAGTTAGTACCTGGAAGTAATACGAAGATAATTGCATCCAAGCAGCCAAATTTTGCACCAGGGGTTCCTAGCAGATTCACTGGCAGTAGCAGAGTCTGCCTCAAATGTGAGTGTCCTATTAGAAAGTATACATTTTCATCAACATTAATTATGCCTATCTGGAATGCCACTGCCTGGTCTAAGAACAAAGTTCCAACAATAGCAGCTTCTTAAAATCACTAATGCCAGTGTAAATGTTGTTTCACCTTCATTTGTGTGGCTTCCTAAATGTTCTCTGTAACTCACCAATGTTCCTCCTCCTGATTGCTCTATACTGGTGTCTATGGTAAGTTATTCATAATTGCAGTGTTAGATCATTGACACAGCTATGAAGTTGACTCCCTTGAATATGTTCAAAGCTGGTAATGTGCTTTTCCATTAATTTAAAACAAAACAAATATAAGTTTTGTAACAATGGTTTGCTTTCAGTTTGTCTGTTAATGTATTATTCTGTGTCTTCTTTCTCTTCCCCCTACCCTCAAATTCCATTCTAGTCCTTATTTATTCATTTCAAAAGGACACTGCTGTTAGGTTGGGAAGGTCATACAGCCTGCATTTGCCATGAAATCACATCTGTATTACATTTGCGGTTGGACCTAGTTCTTCCTATCCCAGTCATCTTGTCTTTTACTGCCGCTGTCCCAACGGTTGCATGGACTCATTGCGTGGTCAGTGTTGGTGGCAGCTTTGCTCTTCTCTCTCCACTTCCCATGGCTCTCAACTTCTATTCCACATAGCTTAGCAATGTGTTCTGAGGATTGCAGTTTTTTAAAAAAATATTATAGTTCTTAATGGTGTTTTTGATGCACATTTAGTGCTTTACTGTTTAAAGGAATCCTGTAAATTTGGGTTGAGAGAAGAATGACTTGGCATAGGTCCTATAGTGAGTTAGTGGCTAAAGCTATTTTGAATTAGAGGCTTCCAATGCCACAGTTGGTACAACAAACAATAGTAGTTTGTAGTTAACCAGTCTGGTGTGGGTTTCGTGGGCTGCTTTGCAGGGTACAGCCTCATACGGATGAGAAGAGTAGTCCTTGGTCAAATCTCCCCTCTCCCTCCCATGTTCTGTTTGAAATGAGAGAATAAGCAGGCAGCAGGCTCTTAGGAGTTATGCAGTCTTGCATCTCTCCTGCTTCTGGTCTAGGAAACTGGGTTGTGTCCAACAAAGCAGTTCTGTTAGCACAAGGACTTGGGCTGTGCATTGGTACTTCTTCTCCCTCACCTCTCTCAGGGCACCTCTTGTAATTTCCTCAAATCTGTTACAAGATCTGGAGACTATCTCAATGTACCCATTAGTTTCTGCAGTGATGAGGGTAAGAGAGTGAGCACAGAATAGTGGAAAGTTCATCCCCATCTTGTTTTGGGTAAAGTCTTAGGTGCCAGCTAATGTCTGAACAAGCCATTAACCGACACACTGTGGTCTCCTCTTATATTCAGAGAGGATTTTTGCTGGAACTCTGAGATGCAGATATTCTAGAGGAGTCTTGTTGGTTTGCTTGGAACTTTTTTAAGTACACAAGATTTTTTGGGGGGTAGATGTATGTTAATTTATTTATTTTAAAGAGCAGAGTTAGTTTACTTCAGACCACTCATGAGCTTCTCACAGCTCTGAAAAGAAGAGTTTATTGCGTTTTGGAATCTTGACTGCAGAGAGGTATCAATCACCTTCTTTCATTGAGAAGGGTGGTTTTGGCATAGCTTGCTCTTGTTGGACCTGAAAATGTGTTAGTATTTCGTACAGGGTAAAGGACATGAAGGGCCTGGTCCATGTGAAATTATAGAAATTGTCACTTTTTATTGAAAACTGCACTGAACGCTATATGTCCACCTTTACAATAAACAAATACAGTAACGGTAACACACTAAAACAAAACATACTTCTGGTAGCCATTGGTTCTGGTTTTTTTGTTTTGTTTGGGGCAGCTTTTAAAACTTATCACAGAAACAGGAATGTACCCATACAAAGGCTCAAAATAGGCCATCTTTTTCAACAAAAAGGCGATGATTCACAAAAGACTATGAATATAACATGTAACTAGTTGATACAAATCTAATAGGATTTGTTAAAATCAGTCACATCTAATAACACATTTTGAAGTGTTCTTGTATAAAATATCACATGAAGAAAAGAAGACTTCAATGTCTAAAAAAGTGGGTTTGTTCATACAGTCTGACAAGTTACCATAAAAAGTGTTTCTTTTTCCTGAGACATAAGGAAATGCAACATTAGTCTTGAACCCCTTCCAGCCCAAGACGTTTCCACTCAATAAAATAGCTGTGGATTTAAAACTGAGAAAAATATATTTGAGTATAAATGTGAAACGTAACACTTTTTCTTTTCTTTTTTGCATCATCAGCACGTGTTATTGAGTGTACAGCTACTTTATTAAGTGTATCTTGTAGAATAAGCATCCATTTCTGTGGGTAAGAGGCAGCTAGTTAACATGGGCCTTTTACCCCTTCTTCCCACCAAGATTGCTGTCCTACATGACGGTAGTTAAACTTGAGTAGCATCCCTCCAATACATTAGTGGCCATATATAACTGCAACAAGCAAAACAGTTCCCCCATCTCTGGGTTATATTTCCTCAGGCTATACAAGGAGGAGCCAGGTAAGTGAGGAAGGAAAGGGCTGAAGTCACATGATGGTTTCCTCTTACTATCATGTAAGCTTTGTTAGGACTGTTGGACCTGCTCTAAGCAGCAGGTCACCTGCTATTCCCCAAAAGGGACTGAGAAGAAATATATATTCTTGTGATTGATGTAAAGATGAAGGAAACTTAAACATACAATAACAGAAGCTGATCAGTAATGTATAATCGCATCCTAGTTTTCAGTGCTTCAGTAAGCAGGTGACTTCGTCTGCATTCCCCCTCCCTCCCCAAGTCTTGACTCCATTTTTTTGTAGTTAACACTGGAACAACATGATGCGTCAGTCCAAAATCAACCTTACAAATTTTGTATCAAATTCCCGTCAGTTCATGTGTCATCCCCCCCCCCCCCCAATGTCTCTTGGTCCCAAATCGGAGTGCTTTGAATTATCTGCTATTGCTCATTGGGATGTTCCCTGTTGTCCCCATGTTTGGACGGCTGATTAGGAGATGGAGCTTGGGAAGGATGCGCCACTGTCGGAAGATTGTGGGTAACAGGGATCCCTCCGGGGATAATACCTTCCATAGCTGCCGGAATCCCGCCTGGTGTAACGCTCACCATGCCTGGTGGATATCTAGGAAGAGTGTGATTCTTAGTTAAAAGGAGACATGCAAGCATTCCATAGAACAACAGGCTGTGGGGGTAGTAGAAGGGTAATGGGGAGGGGGGGGAAATACCTTGCAGTCAATTTCATTCATCGCCAAATCGCTGCTATCCAGGTATGGTAAGAGAAAGTACTTATTTTACTGCAAAATCTGTCAAGTTTTCAAAGTATGTTTGTAAGAGCAGTATTTGTTTGGGTGGGAGGGGGGAATCAAAGCTAATATAAATTATCACCTTCAAACTCTTCTTTTTTCACATTGCTTTTACCCACATTGAAGTATGAGACAAAAAAATGATTCCAGTGTTGAAAGAGAGCCGCAGAGTGCACATTTCAGCAGCTGAGGGACCAGCCTTATATGAATAATCCGCTGCTGCCATCCCTTCGTCCTGTCACCCTTTTATTGATGTCAAACATATTGGAACACAAAATACGACTGTGGCTTCTTTGTTGTTAATTCATTTGAGTGCCACAGAGGGCGACTGAAATGTTTTTTGGCTATTAGGTATCATCTCTTTCTTCCTGTAAAATCCTTTGAAGTACAAAGCAGAAGGGTGGACTGGCTCATGGAGATGCTGAAAAGAAAAACCTAAATGGAATGTGACATTGTTCTAATGTCAGTAGTTCGATAACAGCATCCCTTTCCTAAACACATACATTACATTCAATTCAAAAAAAGGATGTTTCCTCTTTCAATAAAATGACATAGAGAACATGGTGCCTGTACAGGACTAGTTTCATGCCCCCACCCCAATGTGACTTGTGGCAGCCTGGCTCTAGCCTCTCACCAGCCTCTTCTGGGGCTTTGCTTAGCTGGAATGGACCCTTAAATTATGATAACACTTCTTACTTGTGTCTGTCTGGCTGTAAACCCCTTATATTTGTACAATGGGCTACAGTCTAGACCTTCAGAAGTCAGCCCATCAATTGCTCCATCTGTATCACCAGGGGCTGAGGGAACAGTCAGCCCAAGACAACAGTCTAAGTAACCTGCATAGCTAGTTCTGGAAGCTCAAAGAGGCATTTAGATTTGAGTTTCAAAAGCATGTTGGAATGCAAGAGGTACCTGCTGAAGGTAATGAGGTGAGTCCCCAAACTAGTGAGAAATAGCACACCGGCCAGCTCTTCAAAGAAGAAAACCAAAGCTGTCACAGAGCTGGTGCAAAGTCCCTTGTGTGAACAAGTGTTTGGGGGGAAATTGAGAGAAATCAACATGGCACATGTCATTATTACTATTAAACACATTAACTAGGCCGTGTAGATGAACAGCTTTATGCTGTGGAGAGAGAGTGTGTGTGTGTGTGTGAGAGAGAGAGAGAGAGAGAGAGAAAGAATGACATCCAGAGAATGAAACAAGTTGGACTTGGGCTTTAGGATACTAGAACAGAAGTTGTGCTTTGGGGAAATATGCATGATAATGAAACCCTACGTAAGGAAAATTGCAGAAAACTCGTATTATCACACTGTTAATCCTGCAAGATGAAGCAGGGCAGCTAAGGTTCTGCAAGTCCCAAATCGAACTGCTGTCAGAAGGGTGGGAAGCTGAAAAGACCCCATGTGTGAGCAGAAGCAAACTTGCATTTGTCTGGCTCTCAGTCTATGAATTTACAGGTCAACTTTAGGGAAGAAATGTATATTGGAAATTAGTTTTAACATACAACTCCATTCAAGGAGTGGGATTAACAAGATTACCCTCTTGCAACAACCCCTTAACATTACATGGGGGGGGTGCGCCCTACAGTTAATTAATGTTCCACCTTTCAGCCTGTGCTGGGTGAACAGTGCATCAATATACTGGTATTTATTCATTTACAATGGTGGCCTACCTCTACAAAGAATCTTTGAAGTCCTTAAGGAACACTGATTATATTCCTCCCCGCCCCCAACTAAAGGGCTGGTTTACTGAAACTGACTTCTGGAAGCTCCTTTTGTCAGGTAAATAGTGGGTGAGTTAGTAAGACTGAAACAGCAAAAAGGCCTTTCAGAGAAGCTCAAAGTGACTCTATAGTGGCATTATTAAGGGGTCTCTGTGCAGCGGGATACCTGTGGAGATGCTATATCTGAATAGTATTCCCAGAATAAAGGAAGCTCCTTCTGTGGAGGAAACCTGAATACACTATTGCTGAAAGGCTACCCTACCTGAGCCCTATACAAAGATGTGTGTATCTCATTCTCTAGCTCCATTCTTGGGTAGAGAACTACAAAGTATGGTGCTTTTCCCCCAAAAAGAGTTCTTTATCTTACCTGTATGTGGCACCATTGAGCTCTGGATGAATCGCTTGCTGATCTATTACTGACCAAGGAGCTGTTGTGACAAAGAATTCCTTGTTCACGCAGTTTCGTAGGCTTTCAGGGATCCGACCTGAGGAAGGGGACGATTGAAATTAATAACAGGGTCAGGCACAAATCAGCCCAATTAATATGCAACAAGCTATATCCAAGTTGAGGACACCTCTCGTTCTAACTCACACAAGCTCTTTACTTCCCACCAAATATTTTTTTTTGGGGGGGGGGGGAAGGACTGCTGTAGAATTTGCTTACGAGTAAAACAATATGCAGTGCTTTCTCCTTGCCACACCCTGATACAATGGCCAGAGGCCAGATAAAAGTGCTTTGAAAGGCTGGATAATTTCCCACCCCTTTTCTGCACCAAATCACTTTACAAGCCCCGTTACAGCAGTTTGCTGCTCATCCTGCAGACCTCGCCAGAATTAATGAAAGCTGCCCAAGAAATTGTAACTTCCTCTACCCCATTGGCATTTCTCCCCAAAACAACTCCACATTGGGTAATGGTAGAGAATCGACCTAATTAGACACAGGAAAGGATGCAGAAGGCCACCTAAAACAGTATAAAATTAGGCATGCTATAGCAGTGCCTGTTACACGTTTGGCATGTATTGGATGCTGGATCCCTAAGTGATTATGTGAAACTCTCAGTTATTCTGAAAAATACTTAGATAAAAGTCCACATCCCTTTAATTGGGAGTTTGCTCCATCATTAACATGATTTGCTACCATATCTCCAATATGACCAAAGTAGTGCCATTCAACGCACTTGTGGTTTTGCCTTGAAGAGCAGAACAACTATAAATGCTTAGTACACAGTGCAGCATATCTTGACTACTTACCTAACAACAAACCAAATACAGTGGTACCTTGGATTACAAACGCTTTGGGTTACAAACACTTCAGGTTACAAACTCCGCTAACCCGGAAGTAGTAGCTCGGGTTGAGAACTTTGCCCCAGTATGAGAACGGAAATGGCGCCACGGCAGCAGCGGGAGGCCCCATTAGCAAAAGCATGCCTCAGGTTAAGAACGGTTTTGGACCTCCAGAATGAATTAAGTTTGTAACCCAAGGTACCACTGTAGGTAACAATATTATGGCTATGCCTCCCTAAGGAGTACTTGCAGGTCCAGTGCAGGAATAGGGTGATGTTATAGGATAGGTAAAGGTAAAGGTACCCCTGCCCGTACGGGCCAGTCTTGACAGACTCGGGGGTTGTGCGCCCATCTCACTTAAGAGGCCAGGGGCCAGCGCTGTCCGGAGACACTTCCAGGTCACGTGGCCAGCGTGACAAAGCTGCATCTGGCGAGCCAGCGCAGCACACGGAAACGCCGTTTACCTTCCCGCCAGTAAGCGGTCCCTATTTATCTACTTGCACCCGGGGGTGCTTTTGAACTGCTAGGTTGGCAGGCGCTGGGACCGAGCAACGGGAGCGCACCCCGCCGTGGGGATTCGAACTGCCGACCTTTCGATCTGCAAGCCCTAGGCGCTGAGGCTTTTACCCACAGCGCCACCCGCGTCCCATGTTATAGGATAGGGACACTCAAACTAAGAGTTCTGGCATAGAATCCACTAATGGCAACATCACTTTGGTTCAATGTAGGTTTTCATGTAGCAATTGCTCCTGATGTTGCAGCTGACAACTGATAGAATTTTTCAGCTTAATGAGCTTTCTGAACAAACATACACAGGCGTGCATGTGTAAGATTTAAATATAATTTAAAACAGGTTGCTAGAATCACGTTAACACTGTAGGTGATTTAAGTATTAACCACAACTGCCCCCCTCCCCACAGTCTATGGAAGCAGAGGTATGCACTTTCCAGGACTGGTGTGCCACATATGGTGATGTGATGTTCAGAGGTTCTTTAAACTATGCACGGGCACATACATGTGCAATCAACACTGGGACCACACCTGCACATACTGTAGTGCCAGATAAAGCACTAGTACAGGCAAGCACTTCATGGGACCTATAACATTTAAACTGGCCTATTTTGGTCTAAACCACTGAGCCTCTTGGGCTTGCCAATCGGAAGGTCTGCGGTTCGAAGCCCTGCGACAGGGTGAGCTCCCATTGCTCGGTCCCAGCTCCTGCCCACCTAGCAGTTTGAAAGCACGTCAAAGTGCAAGTAGATAAAATAGGTACCACTCTGGCGGGAAGGTAAACGGTGTTTCCGTGCGCTGCTCTGGTTTCAGTGTTCTGTTGCACCAGAAGCGGCTTAGTTATGCTGGCCACATGACCCGGAAAAACTCTGTGGACAAACGCTGGCTCGCTCGGCCAGTAAAGCGAGATGAGCGCCGCAACCCCAGAGTCGTCTGCGACTGGACTTAACTGTCAAGGTCCTTTACCTTTTTATAGGCAAGCAAGTTGGTGTACCTGTGATAGCTCGGCGTATCTCTGTCGCGGCGGCTTCTCTCATCTCCAGTGAGGCCTGTTCGCTGTACCAAGCAGTGTGTGGTGTGCAAATTAAATTAGGAGCATCTTTTAGTGGTCCTTGAGCAAAGCTACAGGAAAACACCCCCCAAGAAACAAATATTGAGGTAAAAAAAAAAGTTCAACATTTGATTTGATTTAATATTTCTATTCTCCTTTTCCAACAACAAATGTTGAGCTCTAAGTGGCTCACAACAATCAGAAAGCATTAAAAAGAAACAATAAACATCACAATCGCTACATCCAGATATTGCTAGGCAAACACAGTAACATACAAATGAAGCAAACAACAAATTCATTGAAATGATTAATACAAATCCATAAAGTCAAAGTCAAGAAGGTGCATGCTCCCAAATTAACAGTGGTTGCCTATATATGTATAGTGATTGCCTTTATACAGAGGCAATCACCCTTCCACTATTGTTTACTGTTGTTCCTAGATACCTGAAAAATTAGGCTAGAAGAATGACACACATTGATCACGTTTTGAGAATCCTTTCTTGGCTTAATAACTGGAGTATGTCTGAGCCTTTTGTCTACACACACAAGCCCTTTTAAGTGTGCAGTAATTAAACCCATAAGTCTCCTACTAACCATAGAATCCCATTTTGCCCAAACCAGAAAACAATAGCTACCAGTCTCAGGAGATGCCAGGATCTTATAATCAGTTTTAAGTTGGTTTAACATCCTGGCTTGTTCCAAACCTCCAAACCGTAGTATCTGAAGTAGAACACCATGTATGGTTAATGAGAGACTTCTGGCTTTAATTACTGGATGTTGCAAAGGCAGGAGAGAAGGGCAGCATTGAGGGTGGGGAGGAGGGCAAAGGCATGTACATATATCGTCTTTAAGTAGACAGATGATTGACCAAACTCAAGTCACGTTCTCTCTCATTTTCTTTTAAAGTTGATTTTTATATGGTAAAACATCTCTCATCCACATTTTGCTACACATGCTGTGCGCCATCTGGCTGCCCATTTCATAAAAATAAGTGCTTCCCACATGTCTCTTGATTCCAAGACTTGCTTCTCTTGGATCCTTCCAGCGGTATCCACAAACAAGTTCAGCTTGAGGGGAGACCATCTGCACTGCACTGCACGATGATTCAGGCTATGAACACACTCCCCATTTACTCTGCATGCAATGCGCTCCCATTGTTGGTTTGGGAAGCAGTGGACACACGACGTTAGCCACAATCCAGATCTATCCTGTTATGAAACTCTGATTTTGACACATTTCCCCCAAACCAGCTTTGATCCAAATTAAGAAAAAGAATGGCCTGGCTGCATTTTAAGCTGGTAATGACAGAGAGGGCCAAAAGGCCACACCTAGCCTTCCTCACCCCTAGCTTAGCATGTCACCTGAAACCAGGATCATAGTTAAGCTCTCTCCTCTTTAACCAGGATAAAGCTACCTGTGGCAACTAGCCACAACAGCTATGTTCTACCTCTGGTATTGGGAGGCAGTATGCTGCTGAATGCCACTTTCTGGAAGCCATAGGAGTACCGCTGTGCTTGGGTCCAGCTTGCAGGCTTCCCTCAGGCACCTTGTTGGTTCATTATTACATGAATAGAAACGGCCTAGACTGAGCCTTCGAGAACACGCAGGATAGAAGTGCAAAATGCTACAAGTGAGATCTCGACTTACCTAAATGGTTCCGATTCATGCACATCCAGTGCTGCCCCTCGTATCCTTCCTTCCTTCAGGGCTTGAGTTAAGGCCTTTTCATCCACCAGACCACCACGGGCTGTGTTTACCAAAAATGCTCCCTGCCTCATCTGAAGGGAGCCAGGGAGAAAGAAAGAACTATTCAAGCACTACTATTACCAACAGCGGGACATAAGCAGAGCATTGCCACCACTTCCCTGGCTTACTCCCATAATGTAGCATCCTCTGGCCTCTGCAAGAGAGGGGAAGCAGCAGCCCACAAGATATTGCTGGATTGCAACACCCATCTGACCATGGGTTATGCTGACCGAGACTGATGAGAATTAGATTCCAACTGCATCTTGAGGGGCATAGGTTCTTCACCACTGAACTGATTCTATGAACCTTTTTTGTGGGGGGGGGGATCTCTCATCCGAGCAAAGAATGCTGTCATAGTGGGATGCGTTCTGGGTCTGCATGAGGCTGGAGAATAAGTGAGTCAGCACAAATACTGATAGCAGCAAAGGAACAGGCAAGGCTACAAGCAGATGCTGGAAAGAGATAATTTACTTCATGGAAAATGCCCAATAATTTGTCAACCATTTTCATCTTCCTCTGGAGCAAAGGGCCTCCTCCTCCTCCAGCAAACACAACTGACTCAATAACATACTTTGGAAATTGATTAATAGAATGAAAGTATATTACCACTTTCCAGCACCAGTGTAAGCCCTGTCTTGGGTTTTGATGTCCTGAATGAGATCAGTGGCACAATGGCACACCATTGCACTTGAGACAAGCTCCTGGTATGACAAGAGGCAAAATACTGGGGATGAGGCCATTGAAACTAGCACTATCAGTTTTGGCCTAACAGCCTGCTGTGTAAATTTTGAATGAGAGCACTGCATACCTGCTGCTGGTTTTTAAATGCTACCTGAGATCTCTCTTTCAAACTCAAAAGCACTTCTTACAGATTTCCTGAACTCTTCACTATGGTAAATAAATATCCAAATAGTAGAATATACCACTCTGGAAGCATTACATTTTAGCACCAACATACTTTGTGTCCAAGGTGCTTTCCTAGGTTATTAAACGCTGTACAATGAACATTATGCTAAGTGTCCATTTGCTACTTAGCCATGTGTTCATTTTGCATGGAATAGGGATAATAAAGATAGCTGCAGAACCACAACAGTATAGGATAAAAACAGCAGGACAGAAGCAGATTCCTCAGCCTTTGGGAGAGAAATCAGCCATTTTTGGGGGTGGGGCAGGAATCTAGAACTCATGACTGAATTAGGAACAAAAGAGCAATTGTTGACTGAGATTTCCTCTGGCAGAATTTAATGCACAGCTTTTCTGGTCACCTAGGTGACCTTTGCCCTGAACATGTCTGGGAAACTGTGCTTGTGTTGGGCTAGTCTGGGCATTATTTTATGACACACAGAATCATAGAATTGTAGAGTCGGAAGGGACCGCATGGGCCATCTAGCCCAACCCCCTGCAATGCAGGAGTTTTCCCCACAACATGGGGTTCAAACCCACAACCCTGAGATTAAGAGTCTCATGTTGTTATTTCAAAAGAGCAAGGATGAGGAGAACCTGGATGAAAGACTCCAGCCCAGTTCCTCAAAATGCACTATTTCAAATAAGCCATTGATGTAAGCAAGTCTTGCGCCAACAAGACCAAATGACTAGAGCAAAAAAGCGAAAAGTATTGTAGGTGTGTTACATTCTGCAACGTTAGGCTGCTAACTGTAATTTACTGGCAAGCATTAAACCAACCTGCTTAAGTTCCATCACTTAACATATATAATGTGCAAAAGACAGATGAGCAGATTAGCTATAACTCTCAACTATCCCAAAGGTAAAAATGCATATGATTATTGTTTGCAGCTGCTTGGCATTATCACTGTGCCAGCAGGAATTCCAGACCTCAGCAGCCACACATTCCTAGAGCGCAGTTGGAGCCAACAAGACGATCCTCCTCCATTCAGAATTACCTGCTTAATTGTAAAGTCATTGATAAGGTGGTGATTATGTTCATTGAGGTTACAGTGTAACGACACACAGTCGCTCTGGTACAGCAGATCCTGGAGTGTGTAGACCCGCTGGACTCCCAGGGACCTTTCTATGCCATCCTGCAGGTATGGGTCATAAAAGATCACATTGAAGCCAAACGCCTTGGCTCGAACTGCAACTGCTTGCGCAGTGCGACCTAAGCCAAAAGAAAAAAGAAAAAGGCAGAGAGTTGTCATAATAGGCTTGGCATTCGCTGCATGAATTCGAACGGGTGCATTGAATGGTACCAATTGGCACGACTTGCTGCCAAACGCTTTCTCTGACCACAGCAAAGGTGTTCATGCCGCACTGATTCTCTCCTGTGTTATATCCCTGTGTTAGTGCTGCTGAAATGCGGCACCTGAAAAATGGGAGGAAATGATACTAGCACACTGGCCAGAGCCAAGGAGAGGCACTTTGCAAGTTTTACCACTCGCTTCATGCATCTTACTATCTGCCACATGCCCAATCAATGCTGGGCTACCATACCAGCAGGCTTCATAAATAGGCAGCGAGTTTGCAACATGGCCAAACTGGAGCAGCTTTATATTTGTGTTACGTTTTTAATCTAATTTAAAATTAAATTGTGGGGCCCAGGTATCATTCACCTCCCTGACCAGCACTGAAATGCTCTATACCCAAGAAAATAACTCCTTGTGAATGCTAAGAACAGAAAGCCTACCTGCACTGTCCGTCATTTCAACGATTTTGACTTTTTATGGTATTACTGGCTTACTTTTTTCTGGCACTACAGAAATGGAAGTTTCTGTAGTGGCCAGTGGGCTACTAGTTCATAGGGTCACAAGGTGTGCAAAGCCTGTTCCAGTGGCATAGTAATAATACTGTCCTGATCTGCCTTTAAAGGCGATATGGACAATAGCTCTTCTTTTAGACTGGAAGAATTCACAGATGCATACCATGAATATACAAATGATAGCTATTATCAGCAAGCCCCCATTATTCATTACCTGTTACTCATTATATATTTTTAAATGCTGGCACCTTGCCCTAAGCACTTGACAACTGCCTCATGTCAATTGACCTGGAATTTCATTTACAGTAATGCAAAATTGGGTCAGGGGAAAGAGGGGACAACATACCAGAAACCCATCCAGGTATACTGATGTTTTTACATGAGCAAGAGGGTATCAGAGAACATCATGATTTGTGTCTTTCTCCTTCCCTACTGTTAGGTTTTAAATCTCCAAGAGCTGGATTCTTAGAGTAGAGTCTTACTGCCAACTTAGTTGAAGGTCAAACATGAACCATGTAATGCAGCGTGTATAAGGGCATTATTTGAATCTGCCTTTAGAATACAAGCAGCTACGGCCTTTTTTTTTTTTGAAGTCCATTAACTATTTGCCAATGCACTTCAAATGCAATTAAAATGAACAGACATTGCTATATGAATCCATAAAGGGAATGCAACACTAGTGTAATGCCAAATTCTCAAACTGGAAGGAGGGAACTCTAGGGGCAAGGAACGAGTGCCCACTGCAAATAAGTAACACAGCTTATCAAAAGTACTAGAGTGCAGCTCTTCCGCATCCACAGTGGTAACTAAAGTGCTGGGTTCTAGCCACATTTAAGCCTTTGACCTAAAAGAGGAAGTCATGTTAAGGAAATCTGATTATGATCATCTTTGGTAGAACAACAACAACAAAACCCCTCTGAGCCTTATTTATTATAAGAGCAACTTGTTTGCTGTAGCCTCCCCCCACCCTTTCCTTCTGCGCTCTTGCTGAATGGCTATTTAATTGGGCATGACTAAGACAACTGTCATGGTTTGGAAGCAAAGGTTTAATAAGGCTCTTCTGATAAAGAGGGACAGCTGCAGTGCAATCAGCAGGTCATTATCCACAATGTCATTCCAATTCAATGTCACCGCCTGGGCTCAACTAACCGACTTCTACATCAAGATAGGAGTCTTCTTTTCAGAAAATGGAGAGAAAGCCAAAGAACCAGACGTAATCATGCCTTCATGTCGGAAAATAGGTGAATGGAATAACATAATGCGGATTCTGCTGGGATGGTTTTTCTCTCTCTCTCTCTCCCTTTCTTGACTGCCATATTTCTGAACAGATGGAATGGAAGAAGCACACCTATCTTTGATTGCAATTACTCATTAAAGTACAACTCGGGGCCTGGTGTAGAAGAAGTTGGAGAAAAATATGCGCAAATGCCTATTAATTTGCCAAATTTATACTAAGTGTTCATGGAGGTGGGGTGAACCGAAAGAGTACTGAGGCTCCCAACAGCAACTACTGGAGAGTGACCATAGCTCACAGAGCATAAGCTAGTTTGCAATTGAGCATCTCTAGTCTCATTGGCTGATGAGGCTGTGCTCCTTGTTTTGCATTGTACTGGAACAGTTGAACTCAGGAGCTCTGAGCCCCTCACAAGCAGGGCTTCTGTGGAATGTGAGCTAAAAGCAAGCAGATGTTTGAGCTGAATTCTGCAAACTGCATAAATGATATTTTTCTCTGGTGAGAGAAAAACAGCCGGGGATTTTAAATACCCACCTCCTCCTTCAACACACACTGTGCAAGGCTGCAGCTTCCTCAAGCAAATGTTGCAGTTGCAAAGCATGATGTCAGAATCCATGCAGATCTCCTTGTAAAGCCCAACCCCCTGTTGTTTTAGTGAAAGAAATGTGACCCATTTTGAATAAACATACCAAATCCAATTAGGCCGAGGGTTTCGCCTCTAATACGAGCTGCTCCAGAAGCCACCTCCCGAATCTGCTCCACGCTCTGCACTCTGGTTCCTTCCCTCAGTGCCTGGTAGAGCCAAGTGTTCCGTCTGTAGAGATTCAGGACATGGCACATCGTGGAGTCTGCCGTCTCTTCTACTGCAGCCGAGGGGATGTTGCAAACAGCAATTCCTGGTGAATGGGGCAGAAACCTACGTTTTAGTGATCAAGACTGTGGCCAGGAAATCTCAAGGTTTCACACTAGTGCAAACTTAAAAAATACTTTGAAGGCCACTAGCATGGTGTTCCAAGTTAACTATGTTCTCTATGGTCTCTTGGAACAATTCATAATGTGTAATGCATGCTGCAGCTTTAACATGAGAACAGAGAGCTACTAATGGCTACTAGCCACGAGAGCTATCCCCGACCTTCACGGTTGGAGGCAGCAATGCTTCTGAAGAGCAGCTGCTGGAAACCACAGGAGAGAGGGAGTGCTCTTGTGCTCAGGTCCTGCTCAAGTGTTTCCCACAGGCATTTGGGTGGCCACTGTGAAAACAGGATGCAGGACTAGATGGTCCCTTGGCCTGATCCAGAAGGCTCTTCTTATGTGGTGGTGCTGAAGTCCCTGAGCATAGAAAGACACAGCAGGTTCTAAGCCAGCCTCCTTCTGCTTGGAACCAGGCCAAGGAACATAGGAAGTTGTCTTATACCAGGTTCCCCTAGCCCCATGCTGTTGACTCCAACTGGCAGCAGCTCTTTGGAAAAGAAGGGTGTTTTTTCTCACTTGCTCCCTGATCCTTTCAACTGAAGACACCAGGAATTGAACCTGGGGCCTTCTGTATGCAGAACACATGCCCTGCCATTGAGCTACAGCCTAAAGCGAACAACCCTTCCAGCGGCATTCTTAGAGTCCTGAGAATCTGTTACCATGTGCCTGTTCAGGCCATTTGTACCAGCTTTGAAGCTGATGGCCCTTACGACCTTTGTACAGTGCATCTAAGTTATGGTGCATCTAACTCATGAATAAAACTCAAAGGAAAGGGGAAATGTTGTATGAAAATTTTAGTAGTCTGCACCAGCACCACAGTATGAAAACCATGGCTAAGGACAGGCCCTTTTAAAATTGTTTCATTTTACCCCCCCAAAAAGGCTACTTTGACAAAGAACGAATTTATGAAAAATTCAGGGCCAAATTCAGATATTGTCAACTATTTCCAACCTTCCTGTGGATGTCTGGAATGGAACTCACAGACCACTAGTGTTTGTGGATTATAGTTTGAGAACATCTGCTCTAGAAGGCACACAGGAGAAAGCATCTTGTTTGTTATATGCTGACCATCTATTCTACTTCAGAATGTGACAACTGGTGGTTATAAGCAATAAATCAAAACTGAGTTGATTCCACACAATATCACCATATGGGGCTGATCTTAAACCAGCTAGGGTTTAAAATTAAATGCTGTTTTGTGGAAGCTCTTAGACCAGTGACTCTCAGATGCTGGTGGGAGTCCAACTCCCACCAGTCCAACCCATCTTGACCAATGGTCAGGGGAAATGGGAACTGTGGTCATTTGGAGGGCCACAAGTTCCCCATCCCTGTCTCAGTCCTAACACTCCTTACTCCTTTTAAGTTATCCTTTCCTTAAGATTTCAAATGAGGCTGCTAAGTAATATGGCTTTTCCTGCCCCTTCTACATGCAGGAAGATTATTCACCTTCATGGGATGGAGCTGCTACCCAAGGTAATGCCTAGACATGCAAGGTGAGATACTAGGGTTAAGTAGTGTAAGCAGCTTTGGCAAAGCATTAACCATGTTCACTCAGCACAGGACTGACTCCTGCCAGGATTCCAGAGAATGAAAAGTTCAGCACAATTTGCTCCTTTTCCAGGCCTGCAGAATTACGTCCCCATCGCACCAGGAATTATGGCATTAGCATACTTTCCTCCATCTGTCCAAAGTACTTTAAAAACAAAACTCAACTTGATCCCGTTTCTCAGACTTAGTCCTTTTATCGATATACAATTTTAAAAATAGCATTAAAGAGTTATTCAGGGGCCTGAAAGCGATCGCCAAACATGCTGTGTATGAAACACTGAATAATATGTACATATTGCTTGCTGGGGGAGGTCAGATGGTGAGCTTCATGGCTCTGGAGTGTCTTGACACTAATGCAGCCATAGGCAAACTCGGCCCCCCCAGATGTTTTGGGACTACAACTCCCATCAACCCTGACCACTGGTCTTGTTAGCTAGGGATGATGGGAGTTGTAGTCCCAAAACATTTGGAGGGCCGGGTTTGCCTATGCCTGCTCTAATGTCTACACTTGACTACAGTGCACAGTTGTACTTCCCACTGTAGTTTAGTGCTTCCCTATAACAGTATTTCCCCCTTAAATCAGCCTGGGCAAATATTCACAGGAAAAGTGGCAGAAGTAGCTCACTTCATGCTACAGATGAGGGCAGCTGGAGGTGGTATGGAAAAAGATGCAAAGCACTCAAGTAAATGTATAACTTTTAATAGCCACCAAAAGTTTGCCATGGGCAATGTACCAAAATAAGGAGAAAAAACAAGATGGAATTGCAATGCATACATTAAGACCTAAATGTCAACAAGGCCCCAAAGCCTCAGGTGCCAGTAGGCATTTTTCTCTCTGCTATCAGTGGTTTTCTTATTTTAAATGTTACACTGCTATAGGACAAGGATAAAGAGCTATCTAATAACGAGCTAGACCAATATTCCACCTAGATCACTTGTGCCAATTCCGACAGTCTTTACAAGCCAACTGAGGTCTTTTAAGCAAGAATGCCAGTGGTGGCTCTTCACTGGACTAAAAATCTTCCCAATGGATATAGTAAATGTTCACACCCACACCCACACACAATTAAAGCAGTTAGAATTACATCTGATTATATTCTCTTTCTTTTTTTCATTATTTCATTCATTCACTATATGTATAGAAAAGCAGTGGACTGGAGACAGGGAAAGAGCCATCAGAAGGAAAATTTCAAAATGTACATGGCAGCCCTTGATTACTTAAAAAAAACAAAAAAATCCATGAGAAGCTTCTCAGTCTACAAATCTCTGACAGCAAAGTCATGCTGTAAGTAAAACAGCAAAGAGCTCTCAGGCAAGTTAGGGATTTTTTTTAAATAAGAAAAAAAAACCTGTAGATGATCCAGCAAAATGTCTTGTTTAGAATGCCTGCTGCAGAGAATGTGTGTTTCTTTAGTTTTATTAAGATTTACAATGGAGTACTCCGTAGCAATTAATCACTTTAATGACACCCTATCGACAAACATATACAGCTGGCACCCTATAAAGATCAATTTTATTTTATATGCTAATGCAGTGGCACTCATTAGTGATAAAACAATTAACGGTGCTGCTTGCAAACAGCTCACTAGCATTTTAGTAGCACACAGAAATGGCCAATATGTTATAATTCTTAAATCTAGTTAAGGATAACATAATTAGTTGCCTATGTTTGTTGTCAGGCAAAAAGAGACTTCATTGCTAAGAGATTTAAAACCAAGGGGACTATTGTCTACATGCCAGGCCATTCCGTTAAACAATGTTTTTTTTGAAGAAACTTGCCAACTGTTGATCTGGAGCATTAGAGTCTAATCAAATGCTTGCATGGACATGGATGTTGCTCTATGGTATTGTATCTGTGCTGGCAGGCTATCCATGTATGCAACAGGCAGCAGCCACCAGAAAGGAGGAGGCAAAGTAACCAACACCATAGTAATCTATGGACCATCTCTCTGCCAGTGGAGCTTCATGTCCCATCAGAACATTACACAATGTTTTATTCAGTTTACAGTTGAGAATGTGGAAGCCCTTAGCTGCAATAAAACTGTGCTATCTGCACTGGAGTTCCCATATGGTCTTTGAAGCAGCTGCATCACAGCAAGCAAAACAGAGCTGCTTTGTCGTATGCAGGGATGGAATCAAAGTCACTCCAACCAGAAACCTGCTGTAAACATGATTCTGAGACAATCAAATAATTTGTTCTCCTTAGAACGAAAACCAAGAACTTAGTTAAGGAGGAGGCACTGAAGTTACGTCTAAAACATACCAAGTTCCCCTGCAGCTTTGATGTCTATGTTGTCATAACCGCTGCCTATTCGAACAATGACTCGTAAGGCCTTGAACTTCTCTAGGTCTTCCCGGGTGAGAGTGATAGTGTGGTACATCATTGCTCCAATGGCTTCATTTAAAACCTAACAGACACACACAAAAAAGAAGGAAATAATAGACATTAGTGAAGCAGATGGACATGTTCCGGTAACAGCTGTTGAAGTCCGGTGATGAGTCATGCACAAATATCTAGCAAGGCACTTGGTTCAATCTGATTAAGTGGTTAAAGACTCCCAAGTAATAATGAAAACCCTAAAGAACTCCAGAATAAATGTGTGTAGCTCTCACTATGTGTGTGTATGTGTGTGCAAGTATGTATGTATGAAATTTTGCCCTGAAGGATCAGTCTTCATTTGAGGTCAAGAGGCTTAAACTCTGGAAGAACTTAGGTGGAATAGGGCCACTGCCCAAACTAGAATCATAAGCAGTGAGAATCTGTGTGTGCTTTGTGCTCTTTTGTCTGGCGTCAAAAATAGAAATACATCACGGCTTCCATCTGAATGCATCTGCCCATAATCTTTCAGTTCTAGAAATATTTTGCATTAGATCCTGGATTGTATCGAGTGTACTATATGCTCCCATGTAGTCCCATGATAATACCTCAATCAAAATAATACTCAACAATATCTAGATCTTTGCATATCTAAACACTCTCAAATCCCTGGTGATGTAGGCTACTTCTCTTTCAACAACAGTAATTTAAATGGTAGAAAAGGAAGTGTGACTTCTCTAAATGGTCAGTGCAACTGGCTCCCAGCTCAGTCCATCACTAACTACCTCCTGTTCTCTTTCTCAGCTGGAAGTTTATTTTAGCCTCTACACTATCCCTTAGGATACCAGAAAATCCACAAAAATATATTACTGGGTGATGAAAGGACTGATTTCCCCCCTAGATCAAGTAAATATGGGACTTCCCGGAGGCATTTGCAGTCCCTTTCTCTAGCCCCCAGACTGCACCCTACATATATGGGTTCTGAATTAAACATGCAGGAGACAAAGATGAAACTGTTCTGGACAAAAGCTGGATCAAAAAATACTTCTCACTTTGGATACTTGCTCACTAGTTGACTAGAATTCTGCAGCCCATGAGGCTGCCCTGCTTTTCTATGGTACTTACTGACAGAGAGTTGCATCCAATGCTGGTCTTAATCAAAGTAGACCAAATTAAAATAATACACATGACCAACTTAGCTCAATTAATTTCAGTGGGTCCAATCTGTGTATGACTTAGTTGGATACAACTCAAATACAGCAGAACCTCTGGATTAATACACATGACCATCATACAATGTAGTTAATGAAAGAAAGGCACTTGATAGAGGTAATTTTTATCATACACTACCAATCTTCACTGGTGCAAGGGGTGGTGAAATACCCCTACACTTTTTAAAAACAGAGAAAATTGAAAAATCCACTTGATAGCTGGTCATCTGTTTCTAGCCTATGTTAGCTAGACATTTGTTACTGAGCACTCCTGAATATTGAGGTAATATGTGTCACTTTATATTAGCTGCAGTTTTATATATTCCAGTGTTTTATTATAAACCAGATGCCATGAACTGTCCTCCTGAATGGTATTGTATTCAACCAAAATCCAGAGCATTTCATTCCCAGCTGGTTGCTAGTATACTGAATGCTGAGTTGGGCTCTTCCATAAGCTGAGCAAAAGCCATCACCAAGCCCCACAAATGTGCTCTCTCAGTGCCTAGCAGACGAGTTACTATGACACTAACACGAGCTGATGAAAACTGAGAAAAGAGAAGGCAGGATTTGTATTTGGGAGATGGTTATAATCTAATTTTAAAGGGACTATGATAAAGGAAATATGAAGTTTCCAGACAGTGGTTAAGAGGGGGAGGAGAAAGAGATAAAACAACAACCTCTGACATCCAATTGGCCTCATGTGACTGGATACTACAGATCAGAAGGCCCTACATGCCCCAACGGGATTTACACTCTAATGCACAGATTTATACTGTCTGCCAGAGAGTCACTAAGAGTAAAGTTATATTCACCCTCATTATTCCATACTCAGTGTAAACACAGCATGAAAACAGAAAACAGAAAAAGCTTTGAACAGGCAACATGCTTAAGATACCTTGGATACAGCTCTACATTTGTATTGACCAGGCTATTTACTGCTGATTATTTAAACTAGCGCTGAAGGCTGCCCTACCGAGATAATTCCTTAGGTCAGGAGCATTATAAGGACAGGCTGAGCGATGAACGACAGTAAGCCTTCTAAGGATTTGCCTGCCACCTCCACCCCGTCATTTCTGATCTTGTCATTCTCCCCTCTCCTCCTCCCCTTTATCTTCATTTCTAGGAGACTTAGGTTTCAAGCCTTCTGCTCACCCAGAAGTATCTCTTTCTACATGGCATTCAGGGTGAACAACTTTTCAGGTCAACCCTTCTTTGTGCAAAGATATCCATTGATATGTTGTATTTTTTATTGTGCACCACTGCGGCATTTTGTAGTGTTTAGAGGTTTATAAATAATCCAAAACAAACATACATAGTGTTCTGGGACAAATATATCATACAGAATTGTTTATTACACTCCTAAGATCCATTTTTTTCAGAGAATTTGGAATCCTGGAAGACCTGCTCCCTGCCTTTCAGGCCTTTTCCACCTGACGTGGAAGGGTGGGGCCCTGTAGCTACAAAAGCTGAGAATGATCAGGCTGGGGTATCGTTTAGGGGGTTGGGTTGTTACTGCTATTGATATTAATTTTTGTATCTTTATTTGAGATATTACGGTTTATGTGGAAATTGTTTAATTTGGTTTTTTACTTTTGAGAGGGACGTGGGTGGCGCTGTGGGTAAAACCACAGTGCCTAGGGCTTGCCGATTGTATGGTCGGCGGTTCAAATCCGCACGGCGGGGTGAGCTCCCGTCTTTCGGTCCCAGCTCCTGCCCACCTAGCAGTTCGAAAGAACCCCTAAGTGCAAGTAGATAAATAGGTACCGCTTTATAGCGGGAATGTAAACGGCGTTTCTGTGTGCTGCGCTGGTGCTGTCTCGCCAGAGCAGCTTCGTCACGCTGGCTACGTGACCCGGAAGTGTCTCTGGACAGCGCTGGCCCCCGGCCTCTTAAGTGAGATGGGCGCACAACCCTAGAGTCGGACATGACTGGCCCGTACGGGCAGGGGTACCTTTACTTTTGATGTTTTATTTATTGTTTATGACTAATTTAGTTATGCTTGTAATTATGTAATGTCCTTCATGTTGCAAGCTGCCTTGAGCATGTCTGAACTATGGAAAGGGGGTATAAAAATAAAATTATGTATGCACTTGTGGGAAGGAAAAGAGTAGTACAAGAAAGAAAGACTAGGATGACTTGGGATTCCCAAAGCCAATAATCTTGGCCAGTGGAGAGAGGAAGATGGAGAAGAGGGAGGAACAGGAGTCTTGGAGCACATTTGCAAAGCTAAGCAGGGTCCAGTGTGGTTTCAAACTGGATGGGGGACTGTGTGCAGGAGATTCCTGCACTGTGGGGGGTTGGGCTAGATGACTCTTGGAATCTCTTCCAACTCTACAATTCTATGAATCAGACATATGTATTCCTGTCTCAATAAAATGAGAATTAGATAAGGGGTGATATCCAACATCACGTGAACAGATTTTGGTTCCTGCAGCAGGAACTCCCTGCCTCTTTTCTCTCTTATAGCATCCCACACATGTTCCAAAACTGCTCAAGAGGGTTGAGGGGGGTGAGAGGAAGGGAAGTACCATTGCATGAGCAGAAGTCATCCATTCATGGATGGACACAATCAGATATTATCTTTTGAGAAGTGAATGCAAAATTCTACAGATTTTATATTATGTGCTTAGTAAAACTACTAATACAGGAAATAGAAACAGCTTTTACAAGTCGAGGTAAGGATCCACCACATCGTGATGATCTAAACAGGCTCTAAGTGGCATTCCCCAACCTTTTTTTTGTTTTGTTAGTCTATTTATTTATTGAAATGATTTTTATGCCAGTTTGCAGTTCCGAAAAAGATTTTAAAAATTCTAAGCACTTTGCAACCTATCTTAAAACGTCAAATGGATTCTGCTGCATCTGAAACACCAAAGTGACCTCTCACAAGGCACAAGCCTGTCAGTGTGAATGGAGGTCTTGGGCTGCCCGGACAACAAGACTCCCCTTTGGGCCTCACTGATGTGGTCCGAAGGAAAGGAAAGCAACACATTTCGCACTAGCTTGGCTGCAGAAGTTGCCGGAAGGAGTTATTCAAGACACCATCCAATCACCTTAGGGACAGCACTAGAAATTTGTGTAGGGTATAATCCTTAACTTTTTCTCCCTGAAGATGTCCTGTAAGGCAGTGGGTACGGATTGCTCCTCAGGGTTTACTTCCAAAGCCTTTCTCACAAATGAGTATATCTGCTTTCCCATCTGCCCCTCATTTCCCTCTACAGCATGTGCAGAAACTGTCTTCTTGACAGTTGGACCCACGTCTGCTCAATCCGCCTTGCATGCAGGGGTTTTGAGATCCATTGGCTACCTTCACCTGGTTTAGCTGGCCAGTCAAAGCCATTTCTGGGGTGTGGCCACTGTCGCAAGCCAACAGCTTCAAGGAGCCACAGACAAGAGCTCAGTGCAGGGGGAAGACTTCTGGCGGACAAGGAGCATGACGTGTCTCCCAGCAGAGATACTGCCTCACCCATAGCACCTCATACACTCCACACAAAATCTCAAAATAAAACATTACAGATGAAGGCTAGAAACAAAAATACAAAAAAGGAAAACAAAATATTCCCTGAAAAGATAAAACAAAAACACTGCAAATAAAAATATAATACAAATATTTAATAGAAACTTTACATATAGAGTACAATTAGCAATGAAGCAGAATAACCGAAATAGAAGCTGTGAATGTCCTTGAATTAAAAACCTAAAGGAAGCGCTGTTCCCAAATATATTCAGGATGACTTTGTAGCTACCTTAAGGCCAAACAAGATGTTTCACACACAAAAATTCAAAATGTTCTGCTGATACTCCCCCCTTTTAAAACCAAAGGCGCGCGCGCGCACACACACACACACACGTGGAAATCTGTGGGGAGGAGAGGACTGGCAGGGGACCAGTTTTTTTTTGGGGGGGGGGACGACAACCCTAGTGCGTTGCTTTTCTGTTCCTAATCTCCCTCTCCCAAAGCTAGTTTAAAAGGGGCTGTTTGAAGAAGGATCCATGTGTGTACATATAGTATCTAGTTTGGACCTTAGCTTGCCGTTTCAAGCTGCATATTTTGACACTTTTGACAAGCCTTCATTTCTATTACTTCAGTCATTTACCCTCTCTACCTCATGGGGTCCCTAGCCAATCCAGGTTCAAAAGGTTACTGTAAGACAGTTATCTAATGTTTACATGAAATCCAAGTATGTTTGATCTTTTATACATTAATTCCTTTGCTTTCGCCTATTGATTTTGTATCATTTAAGAAAATCAATCGGGGCAGAATAGCTAAATCTGTTCTTCATGAACACACACTGTTTGCAAGTACACTGAACACAAGGAACACAGCACCTGGACCAGGCAGATTGTTTACATTAACCTTTTCCCTTCTTACCCACCTATTTTAAAGCCTATCTAACAAGATCAGTCAATTTTTGAATCCAAGAGATTGATTTTGCCTAAGTAACCAACATGGTCATAAAATCCAAGACAGGTGCCATCAAAGAAACTTTAGCTCAGGAATTCGCATTTCAGGTGTATCCACTGTTAGCTCTGTTAATCAAAAGAGCAACAGCAATACAAAGAGGAAAAGACAGTGTAAACCAACAAACACACACAATTACAAATTCTGTCTCCAAGACACTCTTGTAATCCAAAACTGCTTTATTACAAAATTTAGTCATTTTTACTCTATAAAGCAGTGTACAGGTAAGGGGAACTGAACCTGAAATGGATTCAAAACTAGACAGCCATACTCTCCCTCATTAGGTCAGTCTACAAAAACATTTTCTTTACCTTTTCGTGGATTTCCTGAGTTGATTGCGCATCACAGAATGCAACAGTAGCCAAGTCCTTCAAAATTGGCATCTCCACTGTACAATCCCTTCCATCTAGTAAAGCCACCAATGGACGAGGATGCATAGGACCATTCATTATTTGCGGGCGAATACCTGGAACCAAACGGAGCATAAGTGTTAAACCAACTTAATAGTACCCCTGATTGCTACATGGGTTCATCTGAAACTGTAGTAAGCAGTATTGGCTTTATAAAAGGACCAGGATGCTACTTGAGAAGGTATTCCGAGCTTAACTTCTGGTTTCTTTATTGTACCTCTACCTGAATCAACATTTGGACAGTTTGCAGTGCAGTCTTATACATGGTACAGGAGTTTACATGGAACCAGTGGAGGTTGGTCTATTAGGGCAAATGGCACACTGCCTCAACTAGCCTCAGCCTGTAAGTCCAGGGAGTGGGGCTGTGACTTTGCCTACTGTTGGATCTCCCTGCCTTCTGCAGTCTGACCACCAGTCACAACTGCATGGAGCTCTTTATATTTACCACCCAGGCACTGAGCCCAACTAGCATCAACAATGCTACAGTTTCAGGTGCTCCCAAAACACAGATTGTAGTGTAACATCCCCTTGTTTCTAAGGGGAGGAAAAACAAAGGACCCCTAGAAAAATGGAGAGCCAAGTGGAACAGACACCTCTTTATTCCCAGAGGAGATGAGTGACCAGGTCCTTTAAATGGGACAAAGGCTATATTCTAACCCCAAATATCATGAAACACAACATCTAAAACACCATCAACACCAATCAGACAGCAATCTGATTTCACACAACTCTGTGAAGAACTGAAGCCCAGTGGCTTTGAGGTATTATTTGATTCAAAATGCACCACATTATTTCCCTATTATTTTACTTGAGGAATTTTTGTTGGGCCTGCCGCATGGGATGCTGTTTCTGAAGCAGAGAAGAGTTTCATAAACAGTTTTTGAGGTAGCATGAGGGTTTGCTGTTGCAAGGAAAGGGAAAAACACCAACAACAGCAACAGCGAGAATCCTGCGGGGGAGGGGGGGTTATAAGCCAGAGCTTACCTCAATACCTCTTTGGGCCTCAGCTTGAGGCATGCATTGTACTTTTTAGATGTGGCCCACAAACTGCGATGAGTACCGACATTCAGAGCACACTTCTCAACATGCACACAAACAGCTGGGGCTCTGTGTGATATAGGCCAGTAACTTCAAACAGTAAAAGCCACTTTTGAAAGTGCTGCCCTGAGGGATGCTTTTCTGACAAAGAAACTTAGCGTTATCTTACTAGTTTTTCTCTCTCTTAAAGACTCAGGGCCACAGTTCAGTTACAACACATGCTATTGACTTCTCTGCAACTCTATCTAAGTACTCGAATACGTCATTAATTGCTTTAGAATTACCTCCCTGTTAAGCCTGGGACTTCCTAAATTTTTATAGAAGAGTGATTTAAGATTACTCCCTCTGATAAAACACTGGATTGTTTAAAATCACTCTCTTTGATTTTCCTGTGCTAAAGTAAAAAAAAAAAAAAGAGTATTTATAGAACGTAATCCATGAACGGTTTAAGTTAACAGGGAAGTTATAAATACATAACAAGCTATGTCATGCAATCCTACAAGTCATCAAAATATTAAGAGAAATACTAACTGAATTTCCTGTTCTATTAAAACAAATTGCTACATTTATCTGTAAATACGTAAGCCTCTTATGCTTCCCTTATTGTTTTAAAGTACAGAGAAGTGATACCTCAGACCAGGGCAGGGGAACCTGTGGCCTTCCAAGTATCATTGGAGTCCAACTACCATATCTAATGGTCAGGAATGGTGAGAGCTCTAGTCCAACAGCATTTGGAGGGACCAAGTTCTCTACTTGTGCATTAGATAGATATTAAAGATGTTCTTAGAGTCACTGTGAAAATGCCCGGTAACTCGCAACTGCTGCCTCCTGAGTTGTTTTCGCAACTCTCCAGGATGCAAGCCTGAGCAGTGGGTATGGAAATTCTGGGCTGCCCCATGAATTAAAGGCTAAAACGGAGATCCTTGGCTTGCAGCATTTGAGACAGCACCCCAGCATCTAACTCATAGCTGTCAACGTTTCCCTTTTTTAAAGCGAAATTCCCTTATTCCAAATAGGATTCCTCGCAAGAAAAGGGAAAAGTTGACAGCTATGATCTAATTGAGTTGGACAGAATGCCAAATGAAGACCAAATAAACACTTGTGCCCGGAAAAGGGCAACATCTAAGGTAAAGAGCAACAAAACTGATGCCAAAGAAAAAAGAATACTGCATTTGTGCTTCTATTTAGGGTGCTATGTAATAGATATCATATTAGCTCAATATATAGCATATGGATGTTGACAGGAAAAACAATATGCTGGATCACAGAGTGGTCTTAAGTGAAATGAGTTTTAATTAACCCGTGTAACGTTTCAGGAGTACAGGATGATCCACACAAAGAACAAATGAGAATTCAGTCTTGGATGCAGGGCTTGCTTACAATGGGTATCTGTGCGACCCCTAGACGCCCCAACTGCCTTCCAGGGCTGCCGGCCAATTTGACTGAGGGGGAGATATTTGGAAAGTGGTAGCAGGGGGTTCACAGGTGTGGAAAGTAGCAGAGTAAAATGGAGGTAAAAGGGAGCAGACAGGTGCTTATGGCACTGAAATGCATTGGAGTGGCTTTTGAGAAGTTATGGCTTGAGGATTTAAGGAGAAATTTAACCCAGCTCTTGCCTTGTGCATTTAGTATACCTGAAGAAGCCTCTCCAGCCACATTGTTCAGCCCAGACACTGAGGTCCAGTTCTGAGGGCCTTCTGACCAGGGCCATCTTAAGCATATCCGGCGCTGTGGTGCAAAGATCCCCCCCCCCCCCGTTTCCCAGAGTTGTCGACCTTTTTTAGGAAAGGTTTCCCAGAGTTGTTGACCCTTTTTGGGAGCTGACACCACACTTACATATTATCTCTAACCAGCCCTTAAAACAAAATAAAATGAAAAGGCAGAAGAAAATCTAATGAAGTCCTCAATTCCAAAGCAAGACTCGCTCAAGACTCAGCAGTTCTTCTAATTCATCCTCATGATTCAAATCACCACATATCAAAAAGTTAAAGCAATCACCAGTTTGTTGTTCTTTAAATAAATTAATAAAGACACAGACAATGAAGTTCCCGGCCAATTTGTGTTTAAGTACAAAGCCGACATTTTCGAATATTGTGGGTGGTGGGTGGGTGTAAAGCAGTGACATTTTGAACCTAAAAAGGACCCGAAACTTGGGTCAAAAAGGCTGCAGCCCTAACTGCACTTACCTGAGAGTAAGCCCTGCTGAATCAAATAGGACCTTACTTCTGAGTAGACAGTAGGACTGCAGCAAGAAACACAGTTGGGAATTAGGGCTTTCTGTTTTAAGTCTCAACCAGAGGAAAATGTAATACTGGAGATTAGGGAGTAAGGAATATGAATAGATTGGGGGGAGGGGGCTGACAAGAGACCAAAAACCACAGGTAGCAAGACAAGACACACTTTCTGGGGAGCAAGTCTCACACACAGTTGCTTGGGCCGAGGACTGCAGAGGGACCACAGTTGGGTTGTGCGTGTGTTTTTCAGAAAAAAGTAGAATTGGAAGGGACCCTGCGGGTCATCTAGCCCAACCCCCTGCAATGCTTTTTAGCTAGAATTGATCTAAAAAACCTTCAGTGCCTTTTTTTTAGTTGGATAGGCAATTAACAGGCTTGTTTTAGGCAATTAACAGGCTTGTTTCACAAATAAGGGAGAAGGAGGGTTGCTGGCTTGGTTTGCCTTTGTTCTAGTTTTTAGCATGTGCTTAGTACCCTAGTTTCAGGCTGTGAGCCACCCTGATATCTATGGGTGGAGGGCAGTAGTAGTAGTAGTAGTAGTAGTAGTAGTAGTAGTAGTTATGGTGATTATATTTTTCGCAAGGCTTGGAGTGGGTGATGGCCAGCTGCTGCAATGAATGGGGTCGCTGCTAAATGGTCTGGCTTGCTTTACAACCCCTAGAGACCTTGTTGGTAGGGATGGGGTGGGCGGAGAAGGAGCCCACTCCCGAAGAAGAAGACGAAGAAGAGGAAGAGCGAAGGGAGGCTTCCCTTCCCCCGCGTCTGCGCATGTGCGGATTGCGATTCGCCGCTTCTGCGTACGTGTGTGGCATCATTTTGGGCATCTGCGCATGCGGCAAAACCTGGAAGTAACCCTTTCCGGTACTTCCGGGTCGCCGCGGGACGCAACCTGAAAAGATTTAACCTGAAGCAAACGTAACAAGAGAGATATGACTGTGATGCATCTTCCAGCCTTGTATCCAGATGGAAGTACAACTGTGTCACAGTATGCATGGCCGAGTGCTGAGATGATTTGGATAAGTGAAAGAAGCTTGCCCTAAGCAGATAACCAGGATAAAAGGGGGGGGGTGTCACATAAAACTGTAAGGCTTACAATCCAGAGCTGAATGGCTATGCTTTGTCCTGACTAACCTTTCTTCCTAGTTGAATAAAGCGCTCCGACTGTACTTTGACTCTGGTGCACAGTCTCCAGGATTGAGAATATCACTTAATGACAGCCTCGCCTTGTTACTGTCAAAGGCAGAATGGGGAAGCAAATCAGAGGATAATTGAAGCTAGATTCCCTACCAGGACAATGGCTTCAGACTGCGGCTGCCAGTTTATACACTGTGTATCACTTCCCATGTTCCCCAATAATTTGTAATCAGAGCTTAGTTCCTTAGGAAAGCAGGAAACATTTACTAGCAACAATACAGTTAGGGTCGGTGCCTGCTTCTTGAAACCATAAAATGCCAAGCACCAAAGGCAGTTATCTCAAATTTTATTGCCCAATTAAATAAGTGATTTTAAGCAAGGCAAGAGAAATATAACCTTCTTTCCTATAGCAGGTTTGAGAGCGCTGATGACCTAAGCTTTTTAAACAATGCCAAGCCCCTGCATTGATTTTTTTTTAAAAAAGACTAAGGATAAACATTAGTGGGAAATGTGACTAAAATATTTAAGAAAGATTTCTCCCTCTTACTTTCCAGCTTAGAGCAACTGGATGAAGTCAATTACTTCAACTTGACAGAAACAAAACTTTGGAACGGGAGCAATAGGAGAACAGGATGTGCCAGTAATTGCTTTTCAGTACAGAGCATGAACTGATTGCAGCCCCCAAAACCATGCAACACAACGTTAAGACCCCCAGCCCTAACAGTATGATTAAAATAGCTGACCTCTTGCCACACCTTCCCTGCAAACACAGATATACAAGCTCTAGTTATACCAATCTTTAAAAAATATAAATGATAGTTTGAAGGCTTTCATGCCTGTAAATACTGTATCAAAACCCAGGGGATAGAATTGGGGGGGGGGGGGGGAGCAAATGAATAGGTTCAAATGATATATGAAGTGCACCATGGTTGCTCCTGTAGCAAATGCTTCATTGATAACACAAAGGACCAAAAACAAATTACTTCATCTTCTAAGTAGAAATGCTTAAATCAGGCAGCAATTTAAAAAGGTAGGAAGCCACTCTTTCTTCTATCACCTTTGTTTATATTGTGAAACCATGCATCTTGCTTCTGCAACCATCATCTTAGACCACATTTGTCTGGGACATGAATCAAAGAAAGTGCAGCATTTTAGAAAGTAAAACAATGAGAGATGATAAACTACATGTTTTTGTATGTTCAGAAAGCAAATCAGAGAAAGGGCCAGAGGAATAAAAGCCTACCATTCTATTCAACGGGAACTAAGTGCCAATAAAGAAGGGTGTGTACAATAGGAAGGAAAACGAATCCAATTTTCTGACCAGAATATCAACAAGGTGCCCCAGAACTCTTTTCAAAATTAAGATTGTCTGTTTTCTCTTTCCAAAGCTTTCAAATATCAAGCCAGTTGTCAGAAGCATTGTTCAATAAATATTTTCTGGCTTTTTCAGCTCTCTGTGGAGTTTAGCCAATGTTTCAGTGGAGAGCTTTTAAGGAAAGGAGGGGGGGGGAGGGCTTTCTATGTACACTGAGATCTCAAAACTACTCCATCCCACTCACAAGCTGCACAGCTTGTTGCACCCAGCTCAATGTATAAAGTGCTTTTGTTGCATTTTTTAAAAATACACAAAGCCTGCTTGTCCTCTTTTGCAGCTCCTCCCCATTGCCACCCACTTGTATCCGATTCCAATGGCACCCCTGCCAAGAGAATTAGGGAGGACTCCCTGGTAAATGGCAGCCTTTGTGTGGCTGCAAGACGGCTGGTACTATCTCACCGAAACAAAAGCAGAAGAAGCCATTTGCCTAATTCTTATTAATCTCACTTGCCTACGCCACACAGCTTCATCTTCGTCGCCGCCGTCTTCTTTTTAAAAAAACGAAAAGGATTTAAACATCTTCTCCAGCAGTATATAAAAAGTGCATCAAGAAGCAAGCCAAGTGTTGCCTTGAATTACTCGCTTGTAACAAAAGTCGCTGCAGTTCTTAAAAGTCAATGGCACACTTTATTAAACAAACAGGAAAGAAAAACAGGAAATTTCCCCTTGCCTTGAAAACGCTGCCTCCACATTCTTCGTCTTATTAAAAAATGCACATGGTAGAGAGGAGGAGGAGGAGGAGTAGAAGGAGGAGAAATAAAAGCATAAGAGAGGGAAAGGGAGGGGGAGAAAAAGTATAAGATACTACACTACTGTTCGGTGTGCTGACTCTCCTCTCGCCTACAAGGGGGTATCTTCAAACAAGCATCCCCACAGCCCACAGCTGCAAAGTCTCGAGACAAATGTCTCTTTGAACACGGGAAGCAAAAGAAAAGGCTTTTGTCCTGCTACAGAAGAATAGTCTGAAATTGCTAGAGGAGTTATAGTCACCTCTCTACGGCTCCCAACTCTTTCGAACACTCCCTCCAGACCTTGCTGCCGCTTTTAACTAATCAAAGTTTGTCGTCCCCCCTCCCAACTCCCCCGGCAGGCCTTGAATGAAATTATGTGTGCGCCAGTCAAAATAATAACAGTAAGTAAACTTTACACTGTGCACTCTGAATTGTTTGTACATGTCACCCTCTCCCTTCCCCCAAATAACTGACTTGTACATTTGCCTCACTTTCCTAGTTATCTCAAAAACGTATTTAATCTGTGCCACACCCTGTTATTTCACAACTTAAAGTGAAACGTGATCTGTTAATGTAGGCTATGTATTTGGGTGTATGCCTTTGGCTGCAGCAGAAACAGCAGCCACCAACAGGAGTTTAGATAGATGCCCCCCACCCTTCAGGCCACACACAAAGGCTTTGCCAGACACCTGCTGCCACTCATGTGACATATTTTGTAAGTAACCACACAGATGCTCAAGTTAGCAGGACAAACATGCAAGCTAAGTATCTAGGAACAGGGATTGGGTCTAGTACTGCGACATCAGTATCTGTCTGCTGGGAACTGAGCTATAAGGGGAATCAACAGTGTCCAAAACATTTTCACAGTTTTAAAAAGTAAGTTGTGGAGAGTTGTTGAGGAAACCAGAAGGCTTTATTCAGATGGCTGTAAGTTAAGAGGCTAAACCTGAAGGGCAGGAAGAAATCTGGGGGAGAAAAATACTACACTGCATGGGATCTTGCACAATGATATCCAAACACTCTCTTAATAAGAATTAAGCAAAACATACTCATAATTTTTAAAAGGTATTATGGAATTCATAGAGGTGAGAAGAAACGGTTAAAAATAATGGGAAAGGTTTATGCTGCACAAAACTTAGTGACTAACCCAGAGGTTTGAAAGTAGTTCTGATACCTCCACAAAAAGACAGTCAGTGGTCTTGGATGAAGAATCTGTCTTACACAAGAAGCCACTTTCATGTAAGGCATGAGAAAAGCCACATGTGAAATGGAATGGGCAGGTGCTGAGAGTCCTCTCTTACTTGAACAAGACTAGAAGGGGAAATTACAAAGGCTGCAAAAAACCTGTGCAGACCACATGTCTGCAAAATTTGAAACACTTCGCCCCAAGTATGTAATATAAGAATAATGTTGGGGTGGGGAGAGGAAGAGCTCTTTTGTGACTAATCAGAGGGAATGATTTTGCCAAGACTTTGGGGAAAGGATGTTGAGGTACTGTGTCACTTTGCTACTTCTGTTTCTAGAAAATGCTGGACATCCTCATCATTCTGCCTCAGTGCCCCATGCCCACATATCCATTCCTGTGGAATCAGCTTTGCACTTTGTTCTTGCAACATTTGGCGCCAAACGAAAAGAACACAAGCCTGAAGCTGTGTCCCCCCCCCCACAAACATTCATCCCCCCCCCCGCCATACCTGCACTTTACCTTCCTAGAGGTAATGCATGCTGGGGAAGCCCAGCCAGATGGGCGGGGTATAAAAAAATTATTATTATTATTATTATTATTATTATTATTATTATTATTATTATTTTCATAACAAAATTGCTGTCCACAAAACCACAAGGAGAGAAGCAAATCCCTTTTAGTTCACCCCCAATAAGAACTTAAAGGAGCCTAGTATCAAAATCCCTGCCCATTTGTCTACAATTAGGCAGGTTTTTTATCTGGGGGTACTTCTCTCATGTATGCTATTTTCAAACAAAACACCATAAAACAATAGGGAAGATTAAGTGAATCTTAAAAAGAAAAGAAAAATCCCCAAACTGTAAAGGCAGTTTGAAGCTAAATCAGACAGTCTCCAAAGTGCTTCAGACAAAAATCTTGCTCTTTTTTGAACTGATCTTGTAGTCAATGGATTATCAGTCTGCTGATGACACTCAGTTCATGGAGGGACCATAACTCCATGTGCTTTACAGGAAGATAGGCCCATGCTCAATCCTGGGGTCTCTAGTTAAAAGGATCGGGAAACAAACAATGGGGAATGCCTTTCTGCCTGGGACCCTGGATGAATGCTACTAGCTGGAGAAGACACCACCAGGCTAATTGGTCAAATAGTCTGGTAAAAGGCAGCTTCATATGTCCTCTCTTTATTCTTTTGGGGGAGGGGCTGTGGCTTGGAGGAAAAGTGCATTGTTTTCATGCAAAAGCTTGTACCTGGCATTTCCAGTAGCACTGGAAAAGGCTCCTGTTCAAAGCCCTGGAGAGGTGTTGCTTCCAGAGTAGTAGATTCTGTGCTAACTAAGTATCAGGCATCTTTTTATGTTCCTGCTTCTACTTCTCATCAAATTCAAGTAAAGCTGTAGAGATGCTGACCCTGTGTCTGGAATCAGTAATATGCTGAACTAAGACCAAAAAACTGTATCAGGGTCAGTACTGAGAAGCTTGAGTCAAATTGCTGGAGCAATAGAAATACTTCATAATTGTATACAATGTTATTTTTCTAGAAAAAGAGGTACCGGAATCCACCATGAATGAGTCCCTTGTTCTCTTATAATGGCATTGTTGCCCACCTGAGAGGAGTTCCAGTTGAAAAAAGCTCTGCTTGTATATTTATTTGTATCTGTATCTGCACTCATACAAGCTGTTATGTATATATCAACGTCTGGAACTGTACTGCTGAAGTCATATTTTCTGCAACAGTAAACTATTTGGACCTTAAGCTGCCTCTGTGTGGTGACTGAAACTGGGGGCAACTTTCGCTACATGGGTATCTCACCTCAGATTCCCAACATAAACTGAAGCTCAATCCAGGCAAGGTGGATATATTGTTGGTGGGTTGTTCTGACTTGAGTTATAGTGTCCAACCTGTTCTGAACAGGTATGTACTACCTCTGCAGTTTTGATATGCTATCAGATTCAGCATTGACATTAATTGCTCAAGCACTTTATGTACATCAGCTTAAGCTGGAACATTGACAGTGACCCTTCTGGACAGAGATGGCCTCTTTCCACAGTGGCACAGTCTCTTGTAATATCCCTTTCAGATTACATGTCTTGCACATGGAGCTGTCACTGAAAGAAATTTGGAAACTGGATTTGGTGTAACACAGTGGCTAGATTGCCAAATGAGTTTGGGAATATGGGATATATGACACCAGTTTTTAAAGAGCAACACAAGTTCCCAATCCCTTCCAAGAACAATTCAACATGCAGCTTGTAACACGGGAAGTTGTACAGCTTCATCTTCCCACGTGAACCTAAATTTATATTATAGAATCATAGAGTTGGAATAGACCACAAGGGCCTTCGAGTCCAACCCCCTGCCAAGCAGGAAACACCATCAGAGCACTCCTGACATATGGTTGTCAAGCCTCTGCTTAAAGACCTCCAAAGAAGGAGACTCCACCACACTCCTTGGCAGCAAATTCTACTGTCGAACAGCTCTTACTGTCAGGAAGTTCTTCCTAATGTTTAGGTGGAATCTTCTTTCTTGTAGTTTGGATCCATTGCTCCGTGTCCGCTTCTCTGGAGCAGCAGAAAACAACCTTTCTCCCTCCTCTATATGAAATAAGGTGGGTAACAACTAATGGTTATTTGGTTTTTGGTTATGGAGCCTTTTTGGTTATGGAACCATTATCCTGGAACTTTCTCCCTAGAAATGATGCTCTCCGATTTGGCACTGGGTCAAAACTTTCCTATCTGCCCCTGCCTTGTCAGGTTTTTAAAATACTTTCTGAGCTTTATTTTTAATGCAGAATTGTTATTTGTTTTGCTTTTAATGCCTTAATGGTTTTGGTATTGTTATTTTATTGGACATTGCTTTGGGATCCCTTCTGGGAAAATGAGCGGAGTAATAAAATGTTAAAAGTAAATAAATAAACAAGCAAATACACACACACACACACACACACACACACACACACACACACACACAGATTCATGCACATAAACCTCTAAGGAATGCTTATTATTTATTAGCTAGGAGAGGTAAATTAACAACAACTAAGGAAATACCAAGCCATCAAACAAGCAAAGAGCAGTACAAAGAATAATTACTAAATGCTGATTTAAATCCACAGTGGCTATAACCACGAACAATGCTGCTGATCCAGCCTCTAGTGGTGCCACATCCAACTCCCTGCTGTTCTCAACATGAGAGAGAAGAGAAATATCAATAACTGTCTACGGAGTTGCTGATCCAGAACAATATTCACATAAACAGTTCCTAAACTCAACAAATTAATTTTTGGAATGGGAATGCTACTACCAGAGACAGTATGATCTATTGCTGAACTAAAAAAATAAATAAATGTTTAATATATGCCAACTTAGCTATATCATTACTCACTATTTTTTAACATCAGTTTCCTTCTGTGAAATGGGAATAATGGTATATGTGCTGGATTGACATGTCAAAAAGAACATTTTGAAAGCTGAACGTTTTCATAACACTTTCAACTAGAGGAATGCAGAAATGCAGAGAAGACCACATTTTGTGCTTTCCCACCGTAGCCAAGTGACATTTCCATTTATTTCAGGCATCACAAAGAATATGGATGATCAGCAGAGGGAACCCTTGCTAATTCCATGAACATAACAAATGAAACCCACCAAGACAAATAAAATGCATGCCACAGCTTTTAGCTGTGTAAATATTCACCACATCTGGTTTATGGAACCAAAGTTTTATAAATTCATCTGCAGCATAGGCTAATAATGCTAGCTAGCTCACCAGTTTGTTTTAAGGATTATTGAGATAGTGCATGCAAACTGCTTTGAGCATGTAATACTAAGTGGAGCTAAGACACCAGGCAATTGATGATCAAGTATTGTGAGTAGAAGGCGTATTGTCCTCCCTGTCTGCCCTGGCACAATGAAATGAACTGCTGTTTTGGGGAGAAGAGAGTAAGGAATGCAGAGCTATACAACTGGCTGTCCAGTTGCTAGCAATCAGCTGAAAAGGGAAGGAAACAGCTACAATCTAATGCAAAAGTGGGAACCTCTGGCTCATGGGCTGGATACTGCCCACAGGTCATCTTCATGGCAGGCCCACCAACCTCTCTCCAGTCCCTTTCTCCTCTCCTCATGCTTTGACCCTGCTTAATTCAGACTCTGGCACTGTTCACCTCAGGACCACTTCCTCCTCAAAAAGACAGTTCCTCCCGGCTCCCCACTCTAATGATAACTGATGGGAAGGGATGACCATCCTAGAGCAATGTTCTGTGTTAGAATGGATGGAAACAGCCTTGATTGAACTTTAGCATTGGTTTGACATGAACACAACTTCTCTTGATGCAAAAAAGGGAGGCTAGAAATTAATTAATTAAATTTGAGTAACCCATTGACTATGTATTTTTTTCTTCTGCTATCAGAAGACAGACACAGTCCACGAAACATCAGAAAGATCTTTGGAAGCTTAAGAGTTATCTGCCACAGAATTACACTCCCCCTCTTCTCCTACCCCCAATCTGCATGGCATTTATGGAAAACTTGGGAGAGATTTATTAACAAATATGTCATCCTGGACTAAAATACACCTTTCTAAGGAACTGAAGCCTCAGAGTTTGGTTCGCTTTGGACATATCCAACACTGGGATATTCCCCTCAAATTTGGGATTCCAAGGTCCTACTATTTATAAATTTCTGTCCTTTGAGTCCTATTTGATGGGCAGAATATAGGAGAGAGAAAAATGAAGGAAAATATTGGATCCAAATACTTTTAGATTTTGGGGGAATGATTTCCTCATGTTTCGTTTTCCGTCACTGGAGGAATATAATTAAACATGTATCATGCGCTACAGGTTTTAAAACTATTTCAGCATCAAATGTCATGCCATTTCTTATAATTCATTCTAGCCACTGAAGAATTGGTTTCAAGAGAAAAATCAAACATTAGGAGAAAAAATTAATTTAAAGGACCATGTCTACTTACTGCATTTCCAGAACAGAAAGCAAAACTGACAATCTGCTTGACTAGGGAAGATCACCAATACACACAGATTTAGCTTCTGATAGTCTAAAGAGGCATTCTTTGATCCTCCAGTTCCTGAGCAATATGCACAGGTAGAAGAGAACTTTCATTTAGCAAAGCACCAGATGCTTGTGGAAACGCACCTTTTCATGAGGAGCCATTAACAAAAACATTTAACCATAAACTTGCATGTTGCTGTGTTAGAAGATGAAAAAAGACAGAGGGGAGAGAGTGAACAAAAGAAAAACCCAAGAGAAGGGTGTGTGTGTGAGATGTGAGGCTCAGGATGGCGCTGAGAGGAAAAGTTTATTCCAGGAGAATAAAAAACGCAAGGTTGAATGTGCTTCAATATAAAAATCATCAGAGGCAATTGAAAGAGAACTCTCTTGGGAGTCTTCTTCTGGAGAACAAATTGTAGACTCAGATTTACTTTTCATTTGAGTCTTTAGAGTATGTTCTAAATGTAAACTATAGATTAAACTAAGCCTTAAAGTGAGGTCAGATTCCTGGTCTATCTGTAACAGCTAGATCATCTGGTCTGGTTGAATAGCCCTAGGATTTCAAAGTCCCATTACTCCTTTTGAAAATGAGGCTCCACTAACATAATTGGTTACAACAGAACATGGGATAGACACCGCCCTAGTAAGGAAATCAGCCCTGAGTGCTCACTGGAAGGACAGATCCTGAAGCTGAGGCTCCAATACTTTGGCCACCTCATGAGAAGAGAAGACTCCCTGGGAAAGACCCTGATGTTGGGAAAGATGGAGGGCACAAGGAGAAGGGGACGACAGAGGATGAGATGGTTGGACAGTGTTCTCGAAGCTACCAGCATGAGTTTGACCAAACTGCGGGACGCAGTGGAAGGCAGAAGTGCCTGGCGTGCTCTGGTCCATGGGGTCACGAAGTGTCAGACACGACTAAACGACTAAACAACAACAACAACAAGGATCCTCAGGTGTGCTTCCTGCCTCCCCACCCCTCCCACACCACAATCCTGTTTGTGATACACCAACTCTTTCCCACTTAGTAGCAAACCATAGGTTGCTGTATTTGTCTGAATGAGCAAAGTATGGTCTGTGCAAACTCTGCAAAGCAGGATTAGAAACTAGGGAAAATGTATTTTTCAAATTAGTAAAACATATCAAAGAGCTTTTCTCTCAGCAAGCATTTTAAGTAAGCTATTTGATTTTATGGTTAGTTTTAACTGATTTTTATCTTTTTCATCTCCCCCCCTTTCCAGAAATTCACATGCAATGTGTCAAGGTCATGGAGCCCACTTTATGTGGTTAACATGAAAGGGGATAGTTATGATGTAATTGTGTTGCAAGTTTCTCCCTCCTCATAAAGACAGTCAATGAAAAAGTGTGGCACAGGAAGTATAAACATGCAGTGCAACGATATCACATGACATTAGTTTACTAGATATTCCCAGGGTGGGAGGGAGAGGAGACTTAGGGGGTGGGGGTGGCACAAGGAACCAGAACTGGACTGTCAGGAAGTAAGAAAGGAAGATGTGTGAGGGAGGGGAAGGAAAAGCAGCTGTAAGGGGGGTGTATTTGTGGTTGCTGCCCTCTCCAATTACTCCACTGAGATGATCATGTTTGAGGTCCAATGTAAGGCAGAGCAAAGTGGGAATATTCAAGAGGGCAGACCCCCCCCCCCGCACAAGAAGTGGTAGAAAATATTAGTAAGGATCCTGTGGCCCACGGTGTCATAGGGACAGTGAGGTGGAACTAAGGAAGCCATATGAAGAACAGGAAACCCATAATAGCATTTTGTTGCAAGTCCCCACTTGCTCAACATATTTATAAAGGATGATACCTGTAACCTATTCTATTGCTCTCCCCAAACTGCATCTGTCTGTGATATTCTTTTCAGATAGGAGGATCAGAAAAAGGGGAAATAAGACTAACCTACCCGTTATCTGCTTGTGCAGTTTATTCTGAAGGAGTTTGGATGTTCTATTGAATGTAGCTATTTTCTCCCTTGAGTCAATCTTTAAGTGTGTTTTGAGTAAGCTGAATCCAATGGATTGTAAAATCGCTATTCTATACTATTGTTTATCTGTAAGATAATAATAGTAGGCTTTATAACAGCATCGTGAAAATTCAGAATCCCTCACTTAATCATAGTAGGAAAAAATATATAGGGCTCTAATAGTATGCCCAGTTCCATTATCTGCATCTCTTTGTTTCAATAAGATTTTAACTACCTAATTGTACCTAGGATTATAGCTTAAATGCAGGACATATTTGTCATGTTATGACATTTATTCTGACCTAGATTGAGTGGTTCTGTTGGTTAAAACCAGAAAGGAATTGGTTCCAACTGCATGTGGTCTTTTTGACATATATAAAGATAAGGGAAACAATTTTCCGCAGTTCAAGAAGCTGATAATAGCTTTCCCAGCAAATTCTACTCCAGCATAACAACAATAATAAAGGAATAATAAATGGAGTATAATTTGAAGCAGACATGATCTCACGATCCTTACATCCATATGGCTAATAGGAGCACCAGATCAGTATTAACATTAAACCATTCCATGGCCAAATTTTATTCAATCTGCCAAGCATCTGAAGAGTAACAATGTGCAAAAATGGCAATCATGAGGCAGATGTTGGCTTGATGAAGTAGGGCAAGACAGGAAGAGAGGGGGAGAAAGAAGAATGGGTTTTCCACATAGCTAATGATTAGACCGAAGTTCCACAGGTGTGGCTTCTTTCATTATATTTCAGTATTGGAAGGACTGTTGTTGCTGGACTGTTGTTCACCTTCAGCATCCTTAAAGGAAGAGAAATTATTTTTTTGTGGTCTGAATGCTAGGAAGGCAGAGAAGAGGCAACAAACAGAGTATCAAATTGCCCTGGTTAAAAAAAAAATGTTACCAAAGATTTTACAACCCACAATTTCTCCTTCTCCTTTATTCATTAAAAAGGAAAATAATGTTGGCTGCAGCTAAGATTTCAGCCTCATCGTGATGGATTCGATCCAGAGAAAAGCCTGCAGAAGAAGACTTGTGGAAGATGACTTTCCTCCACCAGAACTTCTTCTCCCTAGGGCCAAAGGACCCTGCTGAATGGGTCAGGCTGAAGGGAACACCTGAAAATTGGAGGTAACTCCCACGAGTGGAAGCTATGTTCACATCTTTCTGGAAGTGCCCTTTCCCATTCAGCCTCCTGTGCAACAGGACCATTGCATTCAGTAAGTGTCCCCTGAACCTTGGAAGAAGTTCTTTTGGGGGAGGGCAGGGGGGTGGAGCTATCAGGTTCAGGAGGGAACAGGAAAGTCAGCTTCTGCCAATCCACTTCTACAGCCTTTTTTCTGGATCCAACCAATATGCTTGAAGCTAGAACTTAATTATCTCTCCCTAAGCATAAAAACCGATTCTGGTTTGCTCGTGGGGGTAGGGGGAAGAGGGAAAATCAAGCTTAGCTTCTCAGCTTGTGGTAGAAAACTGTGAATATACTATAATGCCCCCCATTAACATAGCTGAAGGCAATATGGAACTGTCTATGTTTGTTTTATTTAACATGCTGTAAACAATCTTCTCCACCCGAAGTGGTATAAAATGAACACTTTCCACCAACAGCTTTGTTTCAGTGCAAACCAAACAGCATGAAAGTAAACCAATCGAGGAAACAAGCAAAGGCACAAAGAGAAGTAGAGTACAACTTTAAAACATGTAGTCCAGTGTGCAGTCACACAGAACCCTTGGAATTTAATATCTGCTACCAGCTAGAAGATTATTTTAAGCCCCGACTCAATGTCCATTTTAGCGTCATCTACTTATAGCATTCCCTTTTTCTTTGCAAACCAGACCAATTTTTCTCCTCAACTGATAGCCAACCACTTTCAAGACTTACATACTGATTGGTTTTGCTTTAGGACATGGCTATTTATCTGTTGCTTAATCCAATATACTGGATACGTAAATAAGGCAATGCTCCAAAAGGATTGCTTTGTGCTGTGATGATGGCTGAGTTTGGTAGTGTCCTATGGAATTTTTTGTGAGTTAAGTCCCGAACACATACCGGTACTCTCCAGTAGCTTAAATCAGAATGGTCAACGGTAAATTCACAACTAGACTGAATACTTTAGTCTCAAATAGTTCCCCCCACCCCCGCTTAAAGGCTGCTCAAGGTAAGAGGCTGATGACCCCCCCCCCCCCGTGCGAAAGCTGCTAATCTTGAGATCTATAGGTCCTTGAGATCTACAGGTATAGGGTGGCATACAAATTTATCAAATAATAAAGTAATAATAATATTTCCAAGTGCAGGGCAATGCATAACACTGCATGTAAGATCAAGGTCATTTTCACATGGCCTAATTCATCCTAATTTGTATGTAATAATTTGCAGGGAGGTTCATTCAATGTCCACAGGTTACCAAGTATTAATTTTGATGATCAGGAAATAAAGCACACGTGTCAGCTAAGCTTCTAAAGAAACACACCAGCATAACACTGTAGCATCTTTAATTTTAATAAGTATTTGCTGATAGTATTTTTTTTCATCTTTGTTAATACAATTCATGGGTATTTGGAATTGCAGATTTGGGGGCACTGCCGTGAACAAGAATGTATGAATGAATGGGTTCTCAAATCTCAACCAAAACTGGGAACATGGCACTGCAACTTGGTCTCTCATATGCATGGATGGATTTGGACAGACCCAGCCTATAAGCTTCAGCAGAAATGTAAAGTACAGTTCTTGCACTTCCAGAAGCCCAAGAGAAACAGTTACTGAAGATTATCTGTGTTTTGCATCTTAGCCAGTAATCTTGCACTCAGTCCCACACATTTAAATCCCTCTGAAAGCAGTGGGAATTAAGTGTCAGTAACTGAGTACAGGACTGCAATCTTTCTCTATAGCACAGCTTTAAAATATCCTTGACAGGCATTATCTTAATGTGCCATCAAAGAAAATTAGATTTTGTCTTAAATAGAACTGTGGTGCTGCATTGTGTAGGATTAGTTCAATGAGGGGTTGGGAGGGGAACAGGGACTAGCAAAACAGATAATGCAGTTTGCAACAAATTATTATTTGCAAAAAGTGCCTCTCCCAGGCGGAGATGATTTTAAGTGCTGTTTGTGTGTGACAAAGGAATATTTTTAAACAAGATAAAAATTACTGTTGTTGACAGGCAGATCCCAACTATATCCACAAGGGCAAAGACAGAATGTACCACAGTACTCACATTAATTGAGATGTATATATGTACAAAGATAATTTACGGCTGCAGTATTTAGACTCAGGGTTGTAACCAGTTCCTGGAATTATAATGACAGCCATTACCCGTACCTTTTACAGAGATTCTGTTGTCAATATTGACAATCACCGGAACCAATGCAGGAAACAGGATTTTTACAGGTTTGTCATAGGGCTAGAGCAGTAGTTTAAATATGTTCTCCCATTGCCCGGGCACACCAGCTCCGACAAGCTTGGCATTGTTCCCTTTGCTCAGGAGACAATGCAAACAACCCATGGGGAACTGAAGCCCAACAAGGGAAGAGTAACTTTTGGCCTTTCCCCCCCAAGTCTTGCCTCCTTGCTTTCCATGTCCAGACACAATGCCAACTTCCAAAGCACTACAACATGCTCAAGATGAGAAACCTGAAAGTTTCTCTCATCAGTACCCCATGCTTTTCACCTTTCCTGACACAAAATTATATGGCTCAGTGTTACTGTCATGATAAGTGAAACTGCAATCCCATATGTACCGTAGATTCTGTAGGGACTTTCTCTCAATTAGAAAAGGCATAGGGAATGCTGGCAATGTTTTACTAGGGAAGCCTCTGGGCATGGAAGACCCCTTGAAATCAATTGACTTTAATAACAAGTCCATTGATCTCTAAGGGTCTTAAATTCCAGAGCCACTGGATTGTATTTATGAATATATTCTTAGAATTTTATAAAGTTATGTTCTTTGATAGCAATGCAACCTCAGCCATAAATAAATTTCTTAACTACCACAGTTCAGCACAACCACCACCAATCTAACAAAATATGCTATTCCCTGTTGCCCATTTCCTCTCTCTCAGTCCACTGAAACCATTATTAGGGTTGGATTTTCCATACACAGTACTTACTGAAAATTTTCATTCCAGGACAACATAGGATTAGTTTATATTACTATACGTTACTACTGCTGGTAGTTCAGCAGTTCATACGCCAATGGGGGGGACGGGACCCTGTATCTTGGGTGACCTGTAGTCTTTGAGCTACACAATTACACAAAAAGCCAGCTATCGTTATGCTCTCTTCACTTTTCTGATGATCTGATAGTATCACGCTCTTCAGAACAATTCCTCTTAAAATGATTACTTTTCTGAAATTATATTCCTCAGTTTTTCACATATGGAATTGTCTACAATGCATCTTCCATAAGCTAGGAAGGTTAGGTTTCTCGTGTAGTGTTTGAGCATGGGAAATGTGAATCAGTTACCAGTTATCAGCCTATAACAACATAAGCCTAGGTCTTCAGGCTAAGATACTGACAGTCCTTTGCAGCACTGCACACCCGGTTTCCCTTTTTCATCTGTATATCTGAAATTCACATCAACAGATGTCAGATAGTGCCAATCATATAGACACAATTCAGATTAAATCCCTTTCAGGAATATTTCATGCAATGGAATGGCTCTGTGTCACTTGTAAGTAAATCCTGCATGCAGGACTGAAAGTTGGAAACAAAACAAGTACATGCTCAAAAGCTCTACCAAAAAGTATACAAATAGACATAAAAAGGTGAATAAGTATGTTGTGTCTTGAGCTACTAACCTTGTGGTTTTGGCACAAGTTGATACCAGTCTTAAAGGAGGTGCAAATATTCTCAGGTGTGTATGGTAGTTACCTCTTAACTCTCATTATTGCTAAATGGCATTGTTTGTGTAATTGCTTCTTCTTCTTCCAAAAGGGTAATAATAGATTAGCTACAGTTTAAAATGCTAAAATGTAATGACAATAAAATCTTTGATTTTCACCCCTGCTGTCTTTTACACTCACAGAAAATGAAAGTCAATTCTGATGTAGGTGAGACCACACTATAGATTTATCTAATAATGTATACTGAAGCAGATGAAAATATTTCAGATGTGCCTAAGGTTATGAAGATATAAATCATGTGGAACTACGCTGATGTAGTAAGCCATTTTCCCTTAATGGTTTTCTATATTTTATTGCCCTAATAAAATCCATCACCTATCAACCTAAGAACTCTAGCCATATACCCTAAGGTTACTCTCAATTAACACATGCACACATGGCTAAACTAAATTTCAGTCATTCTAAGCTTGCAACACAAACGGAGAGGCAGAAACATGATCAGAGAATAGAATAGGGGAAAATATATAGACTATATGTACATGAAAGTTTAAGCACACAAGCATATTTTATCCAGAGTCAGAGGCCCACTTTTTCTGAAGCATCTTGTGTGCGAATTAAGATTCCCAAATAAATTACATGCACCTTCAATCAGTTGTAAAGGAGAAAGTGCACATGGGCTGGCACAACACTACCATTTGGGATATAAGAAGTGCTAGAATACAGTGGAATATTCAAGTGGAAGCCTTGGAAAGAGACATGGAGGAACCATTATCTGCTGTTTTCCAACTGTGTCTCTCTATCTTGCTTCCTTCATTTAAAAAAACGGGGAAAGGAGCTTCTGTCAAGTAAACTCTAGAGGAGGAAACACAGTGCTATCCCCTCCACAACCTCAGCATTAAAAAGATGTGTGGAGGGAGCATACTTTCACATACAGCTTGAACTAGTCCTTCATGTGTCAATTGTGGCATGTATGTTTCCAAATATATGTGAGCAGAAGCATAATATTTTCCTAATCCTCCATGCATATGCATTTGGAAGAGGAAACTGGTTTTTATATGACCTTCATATTTATGACCATAAGACATGTAATTTGAAGTTGGGTATCCGAACTGTAATCTAAAATGGCTCATAAGCAGTAGTTCCTCTACAATACTTCGTTAAACAGTGACACTTACAGTATAATATTACAGTGGTACCTTGGTTTTCCAATTTAATCCGTTCCAGGAGTCTGTTCAACTCCCAAAACCATTAAAAAACCAAGGCATGGCTTCAGATTGGCTGCAGGAGCTTCCAGCACTCAAACGGAAGCTGTGTTGGACGTTCGGCTTCTGAAAAACGTTCGCAAACCGGAACACTTACGTCTGGGTTTGTGGCGTTCGGGAGCTGATTTGTTCGACAACTAGGCCATTAGAGAGCCAAGGTATCACTGTAATTACATTTAGCAAGAATTATATCTATATCTATCTATCTATGGATGGTAGATTGAGGGAGAGACATGAACACCTACCTCACAGAGAATCATTTAGTCCAAGTACCAGATTTTTTTTCACTCTTAAGTAAAGGCCCAGGTAATATACATTTCTGATAAATGCTGACACATATGCATCCACCAATTATTTGAACAAAGGGCATTTTGCTATGTGTCAATGTGATACAGTTCTTTCAATGAAGAGAGAAATGATGCAATACTGTTTTATGCAATTTATACATAATTTCAGCTCCACATCAGCCCAGAGCAGTCTGCAAACCAAATGCATCACAGAAACTAACCTTTCTACAAGATGTGCCAGGAATACAGACAGGAAGAAGACAACATTATGCCCATAGGAAAGTTATAATTTTCAAAAGGCCTTAGGATGCCTTTTATCCAGAGCCTTCCAACTTCTGGAGTCAGGCTATGATACGAAAAGCCCCAATGAACTGGTCATAATCACTAAGCCCATTTCAGTGCTCTCAGCAAGTAGCACAGCTGCAGCCATTCTGACAAATTTTATTCATTTCCTTGTTTAGAAGGGAAGGCTCCAACATTCATAGAAACTTCCTAAATGTTTCCAACAACCGAAAAACTGCCTAAAGGCTCAAAGCACAGGATTTTAGAAATTATTTCCTGTGGTGTTTCAATCTATTTTGTCATTAGCTGAAAGAAAGAAGCTCTTGAGGGGAACCTTGGGAAGAAGAGACCACTTAAATGAGTCTGTCAAAGGTTCAGTTAGCAAATAGCAACGTGCTTCAATTCTTTGCTATATGTATCTGAACACACACACACAATCAAAAGGCATTATTTTTCCTACCTATGCTTTTGCTGACCTGATGATAGAGGTTGCCCACTTTTGTTCATTTTCTGCTGCTTGTAACAGTACTCTGTGTAGACTTGCAATAGCTGATGTAAAAATGCATCCAATAAAAAAAACACTCCATTGACCAACAGCTTCTTACTTGGGACTCAGCTAGACTGGTAAAGAAAAAGCTATTTATGTGTGTTGTATGTGCGATATAACATTGTGCCACCAGATGGTGACATGGAGTCCTGTTTTCTCTACCTGTTTTCCCTGTTTAAATTTACAATGCTCTGAACTGAAACGCTTCTTTGATGTGTCCAGATCCAGCCTTGGTGTCTGAAATGCTGTGTCTTTTTCTTGCTTTTAACATTTTTACGGAAGGGCATATAATTAAAACTGTATGTGGCTACTAAAAAGAGAATTTCTTTAAGAAATGAGAAAAAGTATTTTGCTCACAACAGATCCTGAAAAGTTGGCCTCAAAAGTAATAGCATGGTACTTGCTGTCAAACATACAGCACATAATTTCAGTGTCTCAAAACAGTTTTGTCTTCATATATATGATAAACCAGATTTTTTGCTTTGTGATGGCCACTTGACACCTCTTTTCAATACAAGTAGAAGCAATAAAGTTTCTTATTACAGTGGCACCTCGGGTTACAAACACTTCGGGTTACATACGCTTCAAGTTACAGACTCCACTAACCCAGAAGTAGTACCTTGGGTTAAGAACTTTATCTCAGGACGTGAACAGAAATTGTGCGGTGGCAGCAGGAGGCCCCATTAGCTAAAGTTAACCTCAGATTAAGAACAGTTTCAGGTTAAGAATGGATCTCCAGAACGAATTAAGTTCTTAACCAGAGGTACCACTGTATACTGGTCCTCTTCTATTGCTAATGTGTTGCCTCATCACATGGGTATAGCAGTAAGTTGTAGCACAGCACAGTTGCACTATTGTTATTTTTTTGGGTTGTTGTGATCTAAATCAGGCATAGAAGGGACATGTGAATACAAGAGAATCTACTTCCAATATCTTTCATAACACACATGGAACATTTTACTAGTAGAATAAATGCTTACATTTTTCATACATCATTGAGTTGTGGTCGAAATCTATCATTTCTCCAGCTATATGACTTCCTCCTAGCTGAGATGAAGCAGGCTATTGACAGAATCTATTGCTAAAATATACACCTAGTAAACTTGCAACTTGCATAAGAAACTTGAGGAAGGGGAAAGGAAGACACTAGAACATAAGGGTACATAGATATGTAAGTTATGCATCCAGCATGTGGAGTATCAGAAATCACACATTATGAAAGAAAATAGTTATTTTAAATTACCTTATAAAATATAAGGTACAAGGTGGTTATTTAAAAAATCATTATGTTTTTTAATCATTAAGTGGAGAATAGGCTGATTCTGGTTCATGCATACACCCACACCTATGCACACCCACAAACTCTTGGGTTTGAGAGAGAGGAAAAAATAGGTACTTCCCATGATGCTGCTGAAACAGTTTTATTACTTAAATAAAGCTACAGATACGAAGGCCTGGGGGGAAAACCGAAAAAATTTGGGATGGATCCTGTTCTGCCCCTACCCCAGGCCTTTACATCTCTAAATAAAGCAAAGACTTCCCTAAGGAAAGAGACAAAGAGGAAAAGATTATGCTATTTACAGGTACCACAAGGTATTCTACAGCAAAAGTGGTTTTCAATCAGTGTGCCATGGCACCCTGGCAGTGGCGTAGCGTGGGTTGTCAGCACCCGGGGCAAGGCAAGTAATTTGCGCCCCCTAACCCGTGGATTTGCGCCCCCTAACCAGTGGATTTGCCCTAACCCCAGATGTTGCACCCAGCCCCCCCTGCACCCTCCACGCTACGCCACTGCACCCTGGGGTGCCTTGAATGATGTTCAGGGGGTGCGGTGGGCAGCATGGGCGTAGCCAGGATTATTGTTAGGGGAGGCAGGACTTTGCGGGGTAGGGGGCAGGACATTTGTTAGGGAGGGTAGAACCAGCGTGACTGGTCAGTTGGTTAAATATTTCTATTGTTTTACTTGATCTAGGGGGGCAGCTGTCCACTCGGCTACACATATGACAGATAACACTGGCTTCGAGCCCTGTTTTCTTCCCTCTCTCTGATGTCCACTCGCATCTCTGCCTCCCAAAGGCTTGAGTGGCTGTTTATTGCAGCAGCCCTGGCTACAAGCTCCACAGGCAAATAGTGACTCTGCGGCTGGCCAGTGGGTGCTTCCCAGGCCCCTGTGGGGCAGTGAGGAGGCACCTCTCTGTGGACCAGGGGTCTCAGAGACCAGGGGTGGCAGCAGTGGCTGCCTGGAGGACGCCCAAGGAGATGGGAGAGGAGGGGACACATCACAAGGGAGGGAGTTCGAAAAGTGATGAGGGGCTGCTGGCTCTGTAGGCAAGGGGTGACATAACTGGGCTTCTGAGCCCCACAGGGGTGCTGCATAAAAAATATAGCTGGTCAAGGGAGCCGTGGATCCAAAAAGGTTGAAAACCTCTGAACTACAACATTGTTGTAATCCTGGGTGACAAGTTTTCCTTGTACATTAAATATGGAAACGCACCACACAAAAAATTGATTCTTTAGAACAAGAAACTTTCCTTTACAAAAAATAAACATAAAGAATAAAACTGGCAGCTGCATTGCGTGTCTATTTGCCAAAGCATTATTACATGCTACACCATCCACTTATATTGCAAAGCAATCAATCAAAAACTGTAGAACAATGTTTTGTAATAAAAGGTTTTGGAGGATGATTTTTTTAAAAAACCCAATCCACTAAGATCAAAGATTTGTCTTTATTAATGTTTGTAGTATTAGAGAAGTAAGCTCACCCAGACTGGGGCTCTAATTTTGTCCTAATCTTGTTGGGTATGGCTATTTCTAGGCTGTCTGACTCTCTCAATCTCAGTTACTTTTCTTTTGGTTGATATAAGTGTTTTCCTAAATCACAACAGCTGGCTGGAACAGCCCCTGCCCTTCCCTCTTTTCTCTTTAACTTTCCCTTAAAGTATAATGATTTTTAAATCCTTCCAGGCTTGAAGCCCAGTAAGCAGTAAAGCACTAAAGCTTGTCACAAAGTGATGTTTACTCCTCCAAGCTATTATTTTTTTCATATAAAACTCCTATGGAAAAAACCCACCCCTCTAATACTTGTTATAGTAAGAGGAGGATTTGGAGCTCTTATGAAGGGTATTTTGTGGAAACTAAGCTAGACAACTGGCATGATATTTCATTCTTTGTTCACCTTTTAAGTGGAAAGAAATGTCATAACATGTTCCGGATTGAAATTGGGACTTTTTCTTTACCTGACTTGAAATATATTGAAGAGAAGTTTGGCTTTTTCAGCCTTGAGGGACAATAGACAATGTTTCCTACTGAATTATAAAGATGACCACACTGACCATTAAAGATGGACTCTATGATATAATCTACTTATTGTTCATACTCTCTAAAGGTAAAGGGACCCCTGACCATTAAGTCCAGTCGCGGACGACTCTGGGGTTGCGGCGCTCATCTTGCTTTACAGGCCGAGGGAGCTGGCATTTGTCCGCAGACAGTTTTTCCGGGTCATGTGGCCAGCATGACTAAGCCGCTTCTGGCAAAACCAGAGCAGCGCATGGAAACGCTGTTTAACTTCCCTCCAGAGCAGTACCTATTTATCTACTTGCACTTGACATGCTTTCGAACTGCTAGGTTGGCAGGAGCAGGGACCGAGCAATGGGAGCTTACCTTGTCGCAGGGATTTGAACCGCTGACCTTCTGATCGGCAAGCCCTAGGATCTGTGGTTTAGACCACAGCGCCACCTGCGTCCCTCTCTACAAACACTTTAAACTTCTCTAGATTGTGCCACTGGGCATGGCATTGTAAGATTGTACTTTATACAAGTGACATGTATTCTTACATATCAGATGGTTGTAAAGTCAGCTAGTTTAGCTGCTTGCAATTCTGACAGCATCCTTTAAATGACTATTTTGAGTTGCTATAATTCTTGAATACTATCTTTTTGCAAATTTTTTTTAGTCCTTTTCAAACTCATTTTAGAAAATAACCCAGCAATTATTTGCATCTACATTTGCAAAATGTTCTGAAATCCTGTTCCACTGTATTTGATCTCTATTTTCTGTATAGTACTTTGAGATTCTTTTGAGTATAAAGTGATTAAGAACTTTTCTAAATAAATTGAATAAATAACTACCACCAACAAGTTGCCTTCCATTCTCAATAACAAAATCCTATCCCATTGATCAAAATCGTATGTTTTTTCATCACAGCAAGCTGCAAAGAACAAGCCACCCATGGTGAATGATCTCTGCCCCAGTTGTAATATCTAAACTGCTTACCATGGTGTAATCACAGTGAGAGTATCCATGATCTTTCCAGTGGAGCGGTTGCTAAGAAAGTACCCCCATGAAGGCCAGGTATAACTTTTACAATGAGAGGCAAAGCCACTTTCCACTAGGAAACTGCTCAGAGGCATCCTCAGAGACACAGAATGTCTTTTTAAAAAAGGTGTTGTTTTTCCCTGCACTTCCAGAAGCAGATGTCACAAACTAGTTATGCCAGAAACAGTTGTGCTAATAATTATGACCAAGGTAAAGTAGAAACCAAAGGTCGCAACAACAGATTGAGTACAGTGGTACCTCGGGTTACAGACGCTTCAGGTTACAGACTCCGCTAACCCAGAAATAGTACCTCGGGTTAAGAACTTTGCTTCAGGATGAGAACAGAAAACGGGCTACGGCGGCGCGGCAGCAGGAGGCCCCATTAGCTAAAGTGGTGCCTCAGGTTAAAAACAGTTTCAGGTTAAGAACGGACCTCCAGAACAAATTAAGTTCTTAACCCAAGGTACCACTGTACAAAAACTGGAGGCATGCCCAGTTGTTGATGCCTATTGAAATTAATGGACCTAACCTATATTCACTCGTTTCAACAGGTCAAATTTAGTTGAATTCCACCCTGTGCTGCCAATCACAACTTTTTCACCCATCCTTTCAGCTGAGTTCTGCGATAATCGGCTTCTTTCAGAATATGGAGTAATCTTATGAAAGTTAAGGGATGGCATGCTCAATTTGGTGTATCTGCAAGCTCTGGAAGCTACTTTTTTATTCCTTTTCTTGGTATCAAGGAGTAGACAATCATTTTGTCAAAGAGCAGAGATGCTTGGATGTGCCCTTGCTCAGTTTCTCTTGCTGTCTGGATATGTCTGCATTGAAAGGTTTGGATTTTGTTCAGAATTCACATGTTTTTGTTATCTGCTTTAGGAGAGGGAGGAAGTCAGGAATAAATACTGTTACACACCCAGCTCAGATTTGTCTAGACTGCCCCATTCTCACGTTTACCATGGCCATACAAGACCAACTGCTCTGTGTGAGAATACCAAGAAAGGGAAGGAGGAAGATAAATACACACCATCATAATAACTCCTGTTTGTGAGCATCTTGAGCTGCTTTGGGGGCTCTAATCCAAAAGTGATACAAATCAAATAAGAGAAATAAGCGAATAACAGATAAAGGCCATCTTGAGCCTGTTTTCTTATGGTGGTAATGGTGAAGGAAAATGAAATTTTCTTTCACCATTGGAAGGAACCCTAGATTCATAGCATAGGTTCATAGCATAGATTTCCAGGTGAGAGCTGGGCAAAAGTTCACTCTTCTGTGTGTGGAATAAAGATACAAGAAACTTAGTATTAATATACCCACCGACCCTTCTTTCTTTTTCTCTTTTTTTGGTTCCTTTCCTTTTAAGATTAGTTTGGCTTTTATTGTATTTTAAGTGGAAAACTTTTTAAAATAATGACAAAAAAAAAACCTTTCCCATGTGAAGCTGCCTCTCCTGGACTTTTGCTTTCTTACAGCAGATGTAACAAAATGTGTAAATATAAATATTGTGTGCTGCTTTTAGTTTCCAGAAGCACAGGCAATTTGATGATTCTTTGACAAACATCTGCAGAATTCTTTAATTTCTTAGATGTGTAGGTTCATGTGCTTTATATTAATTACCAGTATTTAGGACTCTGAAAGGTATAACTTACATTTCCGGACTTTGAACCTCAGTTACTCTCCACTTAGCAGCATTACTGTTCAAACAGAATGCAACTAAACCAGATTCAAAGATGTGCCAAGGGAGCAAGAATCATATTAATCAATGAAGTGACCCTTGTTCACCACTGTGTAGCCTACAACAGCAATTAGTCTTACCAGTGGGTAGCTGGGAAAACCAGGAAAGAGGCACAATCGTACAGGACTTCCCTCCACCATCTCCCAAGGGGAAAGCTTTCTATCAAACCCACAATATACTTAAAGGAGACTTCTACTAAGCTCCAAAAGATCTGGTTTCAGAAACAGGTCAGTCAATCATGATATCCCATTTCTCACTTGCTACTCTCAACAGAACTTAAGAATTCCTTATTTGCTCTGTACAAACTCACTGAAACAGGATATTCTCTCTCATGTATCAGTCCTATGTTTATACTACACACAGCTGTGCTTATAGGAGCATTGTGTTTTTTAACTGAGCACATATTTACAAAACGTTAAGTGTTACCTTTCCAGGAATCGCTCAGAGTTTAGGAGCTTGAACCATTTAAGACATTTCCCAAATTGCTCTCTACAAACTGATCTTACAGTGACCTTCTAACACCCCAGTCCTAAGCATGTGGTGGGTCCTAGACACGAAGGGGAGTGGCCTTTGGGTTCCCATGCTTCTTCATGTAAGGTAGCTCACAAAAGATGCTTAGAAGATAACATCTGAACCAAGAATTCCCACCATGCATCTGAATGGAGTCCTTCTCCCAAATCCACTTGGGGGAACCGTGGGACGTCTTGGTACACTTAGTAAGAGAAGAGGAGAGAAAGCATAATAGCCTGCCTGTATCTTAAGATCTTCAGACGAGGCCCTTCTCCAAGGACCTTCCTTATTGGAACTGTGCTATAAAATTACAAAGGTTTTTTTCATCAGTGGCACCTAAGTTCTAGAATGCCCTCCCTAAGGAGGCATAGCTGGTGCCTGCTTTACAAGCTTTCAGACCACAGGTTAAGCTATTTTAATCTACACAGGCATTTTTTTAAAGTGTTATTTTGGGTTATTTTATTATTTCTTTTGATGGTATTGATTTTTCTTCTTTGTTGCACATCATGATCTACATTTGTTGTTCACTGCTTTGATGAAGGCGAGTATAGAAGCATTTTAACAAAATAATAATAAAAATAAATAAATGTGAGCCTAAACAATACTTCTAATCCCTCCGTGCAAAGAAGTGATTACAACTGTTGGAAGTTTGAAGGGATTTTCTTTCAAACATTCCTTTCTTTTTCAAAGTGTTAACAATTCCTGAATTCCTAGTTGACAAAGGCAAAGACCTAACTTTACATGTGACAACACTGCTCATGTGACTAATTAAAAACAATATATATTGCAGCCAATAAATTACTATGTACTCTTACACCAAATGGGGGCTGTAATTTCTCAGAATAACTTGAAATTGTCTCAAAGGGACAAAGCAGAAGTTGTTTCCTCAGTGTGCTAGCTTGCTACCTCTACCATATCTTCGAGTTTAGTTGTGCTGAATGCTATTCAATTTGCTCACTTATTTATTGAGAATCCAGAGAAGACATGGCAGCTCTGAAGGAACAACTTCAAAAAAGTTAAAATTATACAAATCAGTTGATAAGGAGGGAAGGGGACCAAACTCATCCAAACTCCTGTGCAACTGTTCACTAGTAGACTATTTCCTCCCTTGAATGGACTCCTCATACACAGCCTAGCCATTTGATCCATGGGTGGTGAGGAACTTCAAGGATAGGAAGGAGGCAATGCACATGAAGTACTCTGAACACTTGTGAAGTATCTTCACAGTTAGCACTGAACAAGGCTAGAGCCAGCATAGATCATCGGGGTGGGGATAGGACACTAATTTTGCTATTGCCTGGAAGTATCCCAAACTGTGTGTTTGGCTCCTTCCACCAGTGCAAATGAGCTGTGAAGCTTTGCAACATATAATCTCTTCTAGTTTGCTGACAAATATTTTAGACTTTTACGTTTACATTGCAGCAATCCTGTATTGCATACCTGTCAGCCAGTGGACAGCGTTCCGAATGCAACTATTCAGAAATGTCAAACAAAATTTAGTAGGCAGCTTCATATGTCAACATGAGAAAGGAAAAAGGAACACATGAGCCAAGAGCCCCCAAACCACACAACCAGTGTGTGAGGGGTTGTTTATTTGGGGGTGGGAGAAGCAGATTTCCCCCAGGCATGTCCAAGCCATGAAGTACACACAAAGCAGCCCTCTGTATCTCAGCTATTGTGAAATAGCAATATGCTCAATATGGGCAAGCTAGTGCAAAATGGTGCTGCATAGCTCTTAATAGTGACTAGGAACATCCTAGCTTTTGCAACAGCACTGGCAGCCGATTTGTTTTCACACAGAATGCAAGGTGCAGATGCTTAACTTTAAGACCCTCCACAGCCTAGGACTCACAACATAAAATCACTTCTCCCCATATGTGGCTGGCAGCAATTATTGTCAGAAGGCTGGGCCCTGCTCCAAATGCCCTCACAATGGGAAGCAAGAACATCCGCTTTAAGGAACAAGGCCTTTATCCTGAGTACCTTCCTAGGGGAAGTGCAGAGCTGTTGTTTTGTTTTAAGAGAGTGCAAAAAAAAAAAAAAAAAAAAAAAGGATTCTTGGTTCACAAGGCATTTGGCTGTTTGTTTATTATAGGGTGGGTGCTGTTTTCTTTCAGTTGACTTTACTAGTTTGATTGCATTTAATATTTTTGTTACTGTGATCTCCCTTGAGCCCAGAAATGGAAGGATAAATATATTCAAAATAAATGAATAGATTTTGAAATTGTTGCTAAAGCTCAGGAAATCTAAAAGCAAACACAATGTACCTTTCTCTAGGGAACCAAATAGCATGCACTTTGCTGGAGATGAGGCAGGATGGTTGATACATAAACCTGTAATTTTAGAACTATCCACATAACCACATGCAAAAAAGTTGAACAGGGTGCTGACACAGTGAGCATTACCATCACCTTGGTAGCACTTTCTCCTGCTATCCAACCAGATCGCGTTCAAACCATAGCTCAAACCAACTCTCTTTGGGTCTGTGTGCCCACATACATGATCACATGGAGAAATTTAGGAGTGTAAACTGACACTTAGGCATAGCAAATGTTTGCCATTTTCTGTGTGGCACAAGTAACAAAATATACTGGTTAAATGTAATATTCTGTAATAGGAAACTGTTACATATTTAGCATACTTTTTCATGAAATATTTCTAATTTTCATTTTGATAAATTGTTCCAACATTTTAAATACTGAACAAATATTTAGTGTTTGGAATTACTGTCATTAAAGCATTAGACTAGGATTATAACTGCCTTTAGATACATTAAGAAAAACCACCCACCCAGGTACAGAAATGTTTTTAAATCTTCTTAAGAAGTTGTTTTTGAGGGAGACCCTTACCAAAGAAGGAATTCCTGTATGAGGAACAGGCTGATTTATAGCAGGTGGCTCTCTATATAAATGGAGAACATGTGTAAGGACAAGGATGGTGAGGGATAGTTGACTGTGATGCAGGCATGTGAAGAACAGGTGCTAATATTTAGCTGGCATCCTGCTCAGAACAAAGCAAGATGGGAGTCAAGCTCGCACCTTTGTGATTTAATCACAATTCAGTAGTATAATTCATCACCTTTCATCAACATCCTATTCACATCCTCATGTATCACCGCTAAAACTTCATAGCTGGGGAAGACCAGTTTCTAGTGACAAAAGACACATATTTAATGGTTTCAGATATCTTCCTAAATATTACATGGACACTGTAAAGATTGGTATTTATTAAAATTTGTGAAGCAATTTTACATCTAGAAGATGAAATAAATAATTCAAGAAGTTGACAATTCTGTTTGTCTCTAAAATTGCATGTGGTTTATGAAGATGAAATTGTGCATACTCTTTGTTCACTGTGCGAATAGCATTTCGACACCTTAAGTGAGGAAAAGTCATTTGCATTCAATTTTTATTATTATTTAGAAACCCGTATTGTCATTACTCATTTTTCTGTTGTAGGATACAGCAAGCATGAGCACTACCCAAGTTAACACTAGGTTGCTAGTGGTTATCGTCTGTCAAGCCAATGTGCATATTAAGTCAGTGTTTCCCAACCGGTGTTCCGCGGCACACTAGTGTGCCGCGAGACGTTACCTGGTGTGCCGTGGGAGGGAGGCGGGCGCTTTCTCGTTCGCGCCCTGCAGCGAGAAGGGCAGCGCAGCGCCGCAGAAGAGGCCCAGGAGGCAGCAGGCGCCCAGCGCGCGCCCGAGTCCCGCCCAGCTCGCCATGTCCGCCCGCAGCATTGGCGACCCGAGCCAGGCTCCGCGCGCGACGCCCGTCTTATGGCGCGCGCCTCTGCCGAACGCTCAGCCCCGGCGCGAGCGGCTTAGCAACTCCGTCCAATCAGGGCGCATCTCGGCTGGGCGGCCGCGGCATTCTGGGAAATGTAGTCCTCGGGCAGCAGCGGCATTCTGAGAAGGCGCGCTTCTTCGCCGCTGCGCCTTTTCTTCCTCATTCCTTCTTTGCTGGCAACGCAAAAAGAGGCGGAGGAGGAAGAGCTGCTGGAAATGCCTGCGTGGGCATCGGTGCACGCAGGAGATTTAGGCCGGGTGGGGTTGTTAGAGTCAAGATTTTATTTTGTTTATGTCCATCTTGCTGTTCGTGATACTAAACTACTCTTTATAGATCTCGTTATAACTTGTGTGGGGATTGCTTAATTTCGTTGTGGGCGCTTTGATACGGTTTCTTATGAGTGCATTTGGGTAATTATGTAAATATTGCCATGTCGTAAGCCGCCTCGAGCATGGTTTTTAACTATGGAAACAGCATGCAAATGACAATGATATCTAGGGAGGTTTCAAAGGCTTTGTAAGCAGAGTGAAGGAAAGAAATCCAGATGTGATTGTTACGCATTGTTTTTTGCACCGTGAGGCCCTCGTAGCCAAGACTTTACCAGCAGACCTAGTTCATGTGTTGGATGATGTTGTGCGCATGGTAAACAGGCCCAGGTTGCGCACTGAATAAAGTATTTTATAATTTTTCATATTTCTGTTTACTTACTATTTCATAATAAAGTAATTATAAAATACTATCTTTGTGTTTATTTGATTCCTATTAAAGAGAGTTTAATTAAGATTGCCGGAAGAAATATCAACAACCTCAGATATGCAGATGACACAACCTTGATGGCAGAAAGTGAGGAGGAATTAAAGAACCTTTTAATGAGGGTGAAAGAGGAGAGCGCAAAATATGGTCTGAAGCTCAATATCAAAAAAACGAAGATCATGGCCACTGGTCCCATCACCTCCTGGCAAATAGAAGGGGAAGAAATGGAGGCAGTGAGAGATTTTACTTTCTTGGGCTCCATGATCACTGCAGATGGTGACAGCAGCCACGAAATTAAAAGACGCCTGCTTCTTGGGAGAAGGGCAATGACAGGCCTAGACAGCATCTTGAGAAGTAGAGATGTCACCTTGCCAACAAAGGTCCGTATAGTTAAAGCCATGGTCTTCCCAGTAGTGATGTATGGAAGTGAGAGCTGGACCATCAAGAAGGCTGATCGCCGAAGAATTGATGCTTTTGAATTATGGTGCTGGAGAAGACTCTTGAGAGTCCCATGGACGGCAAGAAGATCAAATGCATCCATTCTTAAGGAAATCAGACCTGAGTGCTCACTGGAAGGACAGATCGTGAAGCTGAGGCTCCAGTACTTTGGCCACCTCATGAGAAGAGAAGACTCCCTGGAGAAGACACTGATGCTGGGAAAGATGGAGGGCACAAGGAGAAGGGGGCGACAGAGGACGAGATGGTTGGATAGTGTTTTCGAGGTTACCAGCATGAGTTTGACCAAACTGCGGAAGGTAGTGGAGGACAGAGGTGCCTGGCGTGCTCTGGTCCATGGGGTCACGAAGAGTCGGACACGACTAAACGACTAAACAACAACAACAACAAAGAGAGTTACTTTATATATAGTCAATATAGGCACAGAGTTAATTTTTTAAACATTTTCTAATGGTGGTGTGCCTCGAGATTTTTTTCATGAAACAAGTGTGCCTTTGCCCAAAAAAGGTTGGGAAACACTGTATTAAGTAACATTCACCAGCTCTGTGTAGACATAATGCCACTGATCCCTAAACCATGGTTAAGAGGCTTAGGGCTGCCTCATTCTTCCTTCAAACCTACCTTCCCTTTGCACAACCAACTGTGATGTCAAATTACATCAGCACTGAGACTAATGATGGTTACCATTAACCACAGTTAACTTTTCATTAGCGATTGAAACCAAGATTTGAAGTTGGTTTCCAAACATTAACATTGGTAAGTACAAGTATAAACAAGCATGGTTGCAGCTTATAAGAAAAGGGATGAGGAAACACGCAGAAAATAGGAAGAAGGCAGCCCACAAGCTACTCCCAGTTTTTTTTGACCATGGTAAAGATGCCAGCAGTATTACACCTATTTGCTTTAGCCCAAGGAGCATATAAAGACTCTTAGGAAGATGTCACAAATCCTGAAATGTCCTGGTTCTTGGGTGTAAAAATGGCGCCCAATTTTTTGCCAATTTTGGGGGCTTCCTAAAAAAAGCACCCCACTCTCTAGCTTTCAGAAGGGCTTACATATGATCAATTAAAACAAGACAGTCCCTATCTGTAGGCTTGCAATCTAAAAATACATGAAAGACAAGGGGAAAGTGACAGGGAGGGAAGAAGAAAAATTTAGGCACAAATTTCTAAACAGTTGTTCCTCTAGTCACCAGCTGGCCTAGTTCAGGGGCAGGAAGTGCCTGATGGAGCTGGACTTCCAGAAAAGCTAGTGGAATGAGCTCTTTTCCCTATCTCTCCCAGTGAGGCAGTCAGATGGAATGGCTGCCCCCAGATGACAAATGTAAATGTTGCAATTATATATTTATGAGGCTGGTGGTCCGGCAGAAGGAGAGCTATTCCCTGCCTTTGTTGCTGTTTTTAAAGTATTGCCAATTTTATCTTATTTATTATATACACAGCTTAAAGAGTTTTCTGATTAAGGTAACTAACTAAAGTAAATTTAAAAAGTGCAAATTTGAATCTGAGCCAATCAGTTGTAAATATACTATGGACACAAATGTAACTCAGAAGTCTTAGGTAGGGAGGATCCACAAGTACGGGTTGTGGGGCATCTATTATTTAATGTGACAAGGTTCATCACTTTTTTTGCTGGTAGTATTACTCAAACCTGGCCTGGCTTGCTTGCACCACTTAGGATTGGCTCCTACAATAATAATTATAAACTACACTTCGGTAATCAGGAACAAGCTGCAGTGAAGGTTGGACCTGAGGGCTCACCCCCCCCCCCAACTTCCTTCTTCATTTGTTATAGAGGAATGAAAGCGTCTATTTTCACTTTTGATTAAATCCCAGTTTCCTGTTACGTACAAACTCAGAGCACCGTGAATTATTCTAACTCCAATTGCTTAAAACAAAGTAGGATTAAACCGTGCTCCTGATCTCCCCATCCCATATCAATGAGTGACAGAAAAGACATCTGAAAACTGTAAATTTACTGTCAACAAGTGGGATTGCTAACTGCTGTAGCCTTGTCACAAGTCTCATAATTTAAAAAGATTATTTTAAAGTCTAAATTCATGACTATTCTATTTATTTTTTGTGTGCTTTCCAAAGTGTTTTTCTAGCCAAAGCTTGAAACTATGGCAGACGTGAAAGGCATTTAAAGCAGTTGGCAATGCTGGGTGAGCAAGGTTAAGCTTTTACATTTTCAGAGAGAATTGCTTGGCAAAGGAATTAAGTTTACAGCCCATCTTTGTAAGTGATGTTGCAGAGTTCCAGAATTGGAGGTGAAGGGCTGGGAAGCGAGCCTCCCCCAGTCTGGCAATAACATAACTTTTATGATATGAGCCCAAATCCCTTTAATTTCAGCTAGACTTGTAAATAAGCTTGGCAAATCTGATCTGCCCCCCCCCCATCCCCTTCCAGTAGCAGCAACAGTGTTATGGAAGTGCAATGATGCCCAAAAACCTGAGTGCAAACAAAAAGCTGCTGGTGAAAAATTGTAAGAATTGATATTATACAGGACCCAGCAGCCCTGACAAACTAAAATGCTCTGAGAGCTAAGCAGTTTGTGTTGGTAAGGCTTTGAGGACCAATGAAAACCCAAGGAGTAGCCCTATTCCTCCCCTCCTTGTTTGTCCATTCACATCCCTCCATACCTACATGCCTGCTGCTGCTGCAGAGTTAGGCAATGGGTATGGAGGCTCAGACAAGCAAGGGCTAGCAGGAACAGATTTGTAATGATTTAAGAAAAAAAATCCCCAACCCCTTTTTTCTTTTAAAATTAAAACAGAAAACAGAAATAAAAGCTTGGAAAGAATGAGCCCTTCCCAGATTGATGTTAGACCAGTTTCCCTACCTCTAGTTTTCACATCAACTCCTTGAGTTTCTTGTCTATGCCATATTATAAATCTTTTTATTCACTTATAGAAATATTTCCATACCGCTATTCATAAAATATATCAGAGCAGTTTGCAACAACAGTACACAAAACCACATAAAGAAGCTTAAACCAGAAATCAGCTATTGTGGAAAGATGAATTCCAAATCACCTGAACAGGCCTGATGGAATAGAAAAGTTTTCAGTGGGCATTTAAAAGTTGAAACCTGCTGATTCTCTACTGGCTGAGTATTCAACAGTATTGTGCCGCTTACACTATAGACTCAGTTCCGTGCATTTGTCAAATGATCCCTGCCAACTCAGGGAACAACCAGTGGTGCTCCTGCAGATTATCTCAGTGGCCAAGCTGGGAAATAAGGGTCCCTGAGGTGCCCTAGACCTAAGTCATTCAGGACTCTTTAAATTAATACAAGGACCTTGAAACTGGCTCAGTTGTAGATACACTGGCTTGCATAATTAAACAAAATATATAATAACAACTTACTGCTGAAGTCAGTGTCCTTGAGCCTGAATTGCTGTAACTGAAAAGGCAAAAACTGAAAGGCATGAAGCTATAAATTGAGTGAACTGATTTTTAAAAGACATCTCATTGAAGATATTCAATGGAAGCCAACCTTGCATAGGTGGACTTCAGCTCTTCCTCAACTCTCTGGAACAGATTTTGAGGCTGCTGGGGGGGGGGGGAGAGGAAAAGTCCATAAGCAGGCATCTGTTCTATATGTGCATGGACAGAATTAGTTACAATCCATTATATATCATCAATGCAATCTTATGTATGTTTACGCAGATGCAAGTCTCACTCTGGTTCAATTGGGATTGCTCTCTAGAAGGTGTGTTACAACTAAAGCTACCAATTAAATCTTTACATTTTAAAATCAAGTTCACTAGAAGCTTATGATATCTATATACTTCAACCAATCTTTATATGCCAACAGTGCAGCCAATGAGTGGAAATCCCTTTAATTTAAGGGGGAAATCTAATTAACAGTGCAAACCTTTACATGTTTACTTGAAAGTAACGGAGCAACCCAAGCCCCTGCAGGGCAGCTGTTGGGGGGCAGAGCCATTACCCCATATGCATCCCTGCCACTGGTAGTGAAAGGATGGCTCGGAATCTGTTGGAGCCCACATCTGTCTAGCTTCTCCTCCTGCCTTGGAACGAACACCCCCCCCCAGGGTTTGGAGTCCCTTTGAATTCAAGGGGGTTTACACATCAATAAGTGCATGTTAAGATTAGAGCCTAACAATGTCATCTTATATATATATATATCTACTCAGAAGTAAGTCCCATACAGGACTGCAGCCTAAGCTAGCATTTACACTGTGATTCAGATACCTTAAAAAAAAGTTAAGGTTCCCTTGGCATTCATCTCATAGCAGTAAATATAAGATATAAATAAGCATTCTACCACTGGCCAATTCTGCACCCCAACTATGACCTTGCAACTGTGTTTTTAAATGTCATATGCATGTTCAAGTACCTTTCCTGAGCATTATTTGAAAATGTTTTAAAATAAAGATTTATATTTCTTCATTATTAAGATACCCTGGATCTTAATTTCACCCATGTTTCCATAATCAATGGATCTTACCTTAACTCCTAGATTAAATTTGCATTTTAAGAAGAGGGGCAAATACCTTCCTTCATTGTTTTGGGCAGAAAAAGAAACAGAACAAAACAAGAATGGAAGGGGGGGGGGAATTAGCAGAAGGTCCTACTTCAGCTAAACCTTTGCAGTGACTTCAATAGAAAGATAATCTTTCTGTGATTATGACCAAACCCTCTCGTTGCTTAGCAACACATAATTAAGGAATATGTTTTCAGATCCGCTTTGCAAGCTGGCCATTATCAGATGAAATTACTGGAGCAACAAATGTCATCCTCATGCAAATGAATTGGTTGTAGAGAAAAAATGTTTGACTCAAGAAGGAGGCTGCTCACATCTCAACAATGCTGTTGGTATTGTCTTATAAACAGACTAACACATTAAAAAGGGAAAACAGCTATAGATTTCCCCACCACCACCCAAATACGCATCCCTGAAGTCTTAATAAGAGTGATGAAGGACTAAGCAGTAAAGAGAGAGATATTCTGAAGTGTATGACTTATTATCTATATTCAGAGGCATTTGTTTTCAGGGCACATAATGTGTGTTCAAACCATTTTCATCATGTTTAGAAAGAACGCCTGCCTTAATCTTAAAAGTGCATGAGCTCTACTGAAAAATGTTGCGCTCACAAGCTACCAGAAGCAACCAGAAGCTTTTACCTACAGTATGACTTGCACAGGGGCGCTATTTGCTTTTTGTATTATGTCTGAAGTTTCTGAAGGAGCACTAGATTATCAATTAAAGATGCACTGGATAACAGCTATGACAAAATGTTGGCCTCTCCAAAAAACATTTTATTACTCCCAAATTGAAAAATTCTGAATCTGTTTACAAGAAATCATTCAGAAATTGTTCTACCTGAACAGTCTTTAGAAGCTTTCATTTACAATCAAGCCCAGTTCAAATGGCAGTCACAAGGGCTCTTCTTTCCAACATTGCTAAAAACATCATTTTAAGCAAATGAAGCATTTTCACAACCCTAGCTTCAAATTCTTTCAAAAGCATTTATTTATTTTTAAAAGCAGTATACTCTGTTTCTAATATATCTGTACATATGGCATTCTCATATATTCAAGGTATTTCTACATATGTATTTATTTCACACATCATGAAATCTAAACTAAGAGCAATCTGTGCTTTAAAAAGCGTAAGAGCAAAAGTGGAACATTGTAACTTTTATCAGTTCCACCTTTAAAATGACACTGTCATTGTTCAGACATTGTTTTCACGCTCATAGATAGTACACTTTGGGGCACAAGCCAAATGTAAGTACTTTTAAATCTATTTTATCATAGCAGAATTGAGTTAAAGTATATGCTTAATTCTCCTATTGAAATCAATTGGATATAAAATATGCTTCACCATGGTTGGATTGTGTCCTTTGTTAAGTCAATCACTTTCTATAAACATGCAGATCAATCCTAAAAACATTTACTTAGAAGAAAATTCCCCTTAATTTAAAGGGATTTAATCCCAGTAGCTGCACACAGCATTGGGCACAAGTCAAATTATACAATTTACTAATCTGAGGCAATTTCTACAATTTCATTGATGGCAAATGTTTTCACTGGGATTTAACTGAATGTAACCCATGCTAAGGATCTGCCAGTTATTTTCTTTCATTACAAATTTAATTCCATGGACTATATATATATATGTGCTTAGCTTCATCAATGTTAGAAACTTATCAGTTTATGTATTCTGTATACAGCTTGTAAAACCTGTATACAGCAAGAAAGGAATTTTAGGAGAAGCATTCCCACCTTTTAATTAATTAGTTTCTATATTTCTATATTCTTCATCCAAGGATGACAGTTTGCAGCATAAAAAAACCAAAAATAATAACATGGTAACAAATGAAACCAATAACCCCCACCACAAAGTATTTATTTACCTAGTGGTTAATGATTGACTTTAGCATTAAATGCAGACTTATTTTGTTAACTGCTTCTATAGCCATAAGTAATTCCAATAAGAATTCAACAGCATAGTGTTTTATTTGAAAAATCTTATTGAAAAAAGAAAGGAAAAAAAGAAAAATCAATCCAAAAGGTATAATGATTACTGTCCAAGCTGGGGAGTTCCAGGATCACATCATTAGTTACTTGATAAGTTACTTGATAAATTTCATCAAGGAAACACTAACTGTTTCCTCTGAAAAGCACACTTGTGCTGATAACAACTGGGGGAAATCAGTCTAAAAATGAAACCTTTCAGCCTAATTGCCCTAGAAAGTGTTTAGTATCTAATCTTATGTCCCTTGCAAATAACAGAAGCTGCAAGAGTCACTGTGAAATGATGGTTTGGCACAGTTGCCATTTTTATCTGCTGTGAACTAAGAAAAAAATTAAAAAAGCTAAATTAAGTCACACTGTGCATCCTCATGCTGGAATTATTTATTATATACCAGGTAGATTAATGACTCTTCGGGTTGGTGCAGGTAAGATATATATATATATATATATATATATATATATATATATATATATATATATATGCTTTCGTAGATTTTCACGGGTACAGGAATGCAGGTTTTGGTGTCCTCGGGTGTCTTCCCGTGTAAAAGTTGGGGTGTCTAGGCGACGTTTCGACGAGATGACGAGTGAGACCTCGTCGAAACGTCGCCTAGACACCCCAACTTTTACACGGGAAGACACCCGAGGACACCAAAACCTGCATATATATATATATATATATATATATATATATATATATATATATAAAATCAGTTTATTTCTAAGGCTATTGGTATGCTGATTCCCCCTCCCAGTAATTAAACATGAATACAACAATTCTAAAAGAAACCATATAAAGTAATATACTTTAAAGTAATTACTTGGTTCAGGCGATGCCATGGTGGAGACAATGACTGGTGGCCCTGTGCGCCTTGTGGTTTTCTGATATGGAGAGTGTTGCATTGGAAAACTTGGTCCTGCTGGCACCAGGTTGGGCTCCATTTGGGTTCCTTGTTTTCGAATGAGTTGGGGGCTGTTGTGAGGACTGTGCATTGGGGACAATGGAGGATTCCTTTCCCGCTTCATCAGCTCCATGGGTACTGTGTATGTGGTCGAATATGCTGTTTTGGGACTTGGGTGTGGATTTGTTTGTAGTGCATTCATAGCTATTCCAGCTGGAGCAGTATAGCCAGTTGCTTGTCGGGTGTGCATATTGCACGGGCCAGAAGCACTGTATCCAGAGTTGAGAAGAAAAGGAGCACCTTGATGGGGCAAGCCAGATGCAGGGTAAGTTGCAGTTTCTAGAAGGTGTTGTGTCGGAGCACTAGATGGACGGCGAGTTATTTCTGCTACTCTTGGCGACACGGGCTGCATAGAAGCAGCTGCAGGTGGGTGCATCACTGCACCATCTGCCATTGGGCTGGTGGCTGGGTGCATCGCATACTCATTCTGGAGCAATTCGCTTCGGTGACTAAAGCTGTTAGACCTGTGTCTGGGACGGATGATGGTGCTTTTCCTTTCCTGCCTCTGCATCTGCATCTCTGCTTTGTAAATATGGGCAATTCTAGAAAGCACTCTCGCCTGCCCTAGATTCGGAGCAACTGATTTTATGTCATTCTCCTCCATCATCGCCAGCATGCTTGGAGAATCAAATCCCTGCTGCAGCAAGGCATTGAGCGTGCTTTCGGATACTCCTTCAGAACGCAGAAGTGCCAAGAACTCTGGATCCACATTCCTTTTAATGTCTTGTCCTGGGAAAGGTGGAGGCACCTGAGTTTGTGAAGGAGTTGTGGCTGTTTCGCAGCTGTCATAAGGAGCTTTTGCACCAACCGTCTCCCGGACTGGTCCATAACCACGGTTTATGCTTCCATCAGGAGCTGCCGTTGAGTTTGGATCAACTACCAAACATGTTGGGGTAACTTGCCTACTGGCTGCAGCATCTATAGATCTGTCCACTGTGTCATTATAAGCTGGCCGGTTCAGAAATGCTGGAGGTTCTGCCCCATACCTGGGCATTGGAGGTTCAACACCATACCTTGCATGAGAAGGATCTCTGTTTCGAATCCTCTGTGCCTCAGGGACCATCTTAGTCATTGGATCTCTATACATGCGGCTGGCTTCATGCGGGGCAGGTGACCGGACTTGCATCTGATCCCAAGCCAATCTGCCATAATTCGGTAATGGTCTGTTAATCATGTGGTCTCTATAGTAGCGTGGATCTTTAGGTGATCTGGCAGCTAGCGAAGGGTCACTGTAGTAATCCTGAGGTGGCAAGGAACTTCGTGCAGACATCGTAGGCTGTCTGTCGTAGTAAGCAAACTCAGGGACGGAACCTTTCCGCAAAGGACCTTGGTGAAAAACTGGTTCCTGGTATGGATATGGCTCCTGCTTCAGTTCCGCACCTCCCTGCAAGATGATATCGTGTGGTCTTTGGGTTGGCTGCTCATACCAAACTCCCTCACCACCGTAGGTTAAAGAATTCCTTCTCCCCGGAGGTCTCTGGTAGTCGAACGAACTTTCATTCTCCCAATTGCCTTCATACCATCCTGCAGCATCCCAGCTCTGAGAGCGGCCAATGTGTTTGCTTGGAATTGGCATTGGTACACAGCAATGTTCAGCTTAAATAATGGCAAGCAAGCTCTCTTGTTAAAGCTTCAGTTACACGCATAAAAAAAGCAAAAACAAACAAACAAAATGCACTGTATTTGAATCCTTCTGCGGCTTCAAGAAACAGCCCAACAGGTGGTTTACGATTTCAAAGTGTTGCCTGAATTATTAATTCTTCGAAACATAAGTAGACAAAACACAGAAAGACCCAACAGTAACCCAGCCTGGCTCCAAAAACTGCAGAATGGAAAGGTCTTTCCTGTACAATTCAGAAACAGAAAAGGGATGCTGCACTTAATCCAGATGGTTTATCCCTTCCTGCTTGGGATGGCTTGCTCACATGGACAACTAGTCAAACAGTGTGTGGGGATTAAGGGCTAAATAAAGCCGCTAAAGCTTTTGTTCCATGTGACACCATTTGAGCCTGAGGAAACCTACTGCACTGGCTGACCCAGACACCTCCGTATATATTATTCCTCTGATGATAGCTACTACATGCTATTTATATTTATTTGTTTTCTATGCATAACACAGGATTCCTTTAAGATTTTACCTTCCCTCTCCCATGGCAGGAAAATAAAGGGGGTGGGGAGAATTGCAAGGGAGCTTCAATGTCAATTCAATCTTAATCCATTCTGATGAAATGCTAATCCACTATACAGAGCTAAAGACAAATTAAATAGGAGCAGGCATGCTGGCCCCAAACAAGGCTGAAGCAAGATATACAAATATATAAGATCATGAGTCGAAACAATCTAAGTATTGGGGCAACACGTGATGAACACTGCACATTTTTTGAAAAATTACTGGGGGATCAGGGGAAGGGACAGGGAAGATGAGAGGCCAGTTTGAAATTAGCTCCACTAATTATTCTCCAAAACGATTCTTCATATTATTACCATAATTCTCAAATCCTTTCATCATCCCAGGAAAGAAAATTGCTAAGGTGTAATCTGGAATTTATAATTTTAAGACCTGAGAAGAGGTCACAGAAAAGGGAGGATGAAAGGCTCTCAAGTCTTAGTATTACAAAGCTGAAAGAGAATGGACATTACATATTGTTCACCGGTACACTATTTAAACGCACACAACACACATACTTTATGCACAGCAGACACAATTATTATATTTTTATCACTTCAATGTTAATGTGGACACTAAGAGGTGGAAGGAATAAGACAGATGTACCGTATTTGGTCTTTGCAAACCTACTGAACATTTTTACATTTCGTTAATATTTAAGAAAATTACAACAAACACTTTATAAACACCAAAATAGTCAACTGAATGCAAGTAGCCCTGGCTATCTTGAATCCTGGTTGCTAGAACATTTCAAAAAAAGATTCACCAACACATTTGCTATGCTATGTTGTGCACATTAAAACTACAGAACATACTGAATGATAATATTGTTTCCTTTCTCCATAAAAAATACAGATATGCATGCAAGTGTTAGGCTGAGATCTTGAAGAAGAAAAAATAGCACAACAGTCACCTTCTTTTGGTGGTTGTTAGGTCATCTTGTGCATTTCTAGGGCTAATCCACAATAAAATGTTTGAAGCTCAAGCCGTCACATGATGGCGCATTGTGCTATTATGATAGCTAAGTCACTAATGCAGTCTAATGCATCTATCATACAAATACCTCTGGGCTATATTTCTGACCCAAATACAGACAGGATGTCATAGTAATCTCCCCCACCCCCCTGCAGTAAATAGTACAAATCCTCTTCATCACACACTTAAGAATTTCACATACAAATGCAACACATTTAAAAACTGCCCTCTACTAGATTATTCTTGCATTAGTATTATTAGAATATTTATGACATGCAACTGCTTGAAAGTCAAATATATTGGAAGAGGTTTTCTTGCCTTAATAAGAATTAGAGAATACATGACAGGCAGCTGTCAGAAAGTCTAGTTGTTTGAATGAGGTTTATGAGTTTTAGCCTAGGAATGTGGGCACAGTAACTAGCCTGTCACCTATCTAGTCAGTGAAGGAAAATACCTAAGAAAATGAAACATTTTCCCCCAAGTCATTTTTAGAAGTAATTTTCTGTTTTTACTTTTAATGGAATGAAGACTGATTTCCTTAAATTTGTTTTACTTCTGTAGCATCCTTTGTCTTTCCCTATCAAACTCTGTTAATGCTACTAGATTTTGCGTCGTTAATGTTGATATGAGGTTGCTTTTTAATACCTTTTGAGTCTTTTGTAAGAGTAGCAGAATCAATGTTCTACTGGCTAAAGCTGCAATCATAAACCTAGTTATTTGGGAGCAAGCCTCATTACATTCAACCCAATACTATTCAAAATACAAATTGTGCAACCTATATATGAATTAAGCAGTGTAGCTACCCAATAATAAATGTGTTCGGCCTCCAAAAAGGAGGATATAGTCTTCAACAGATTTCATGTCTCTCAGATATCCATGAAAAATTATTCTGAGCTATCTTTGAAAATCATTTTCTCCAGAATCTAAAACGGTCTACCCCAAAATTACTAGATATTCAGTTAAAAACTCATTTTGAGTGTTAAAAGAATTTGGAAACAATCCTGCGATAAAAGCATGGATTTATCTAACACACAGTACAGATCAGGCATGAGAAGTTTGGTTTATTAATAATTGTCAGAATATTGATCCTTGACCTGTCTGTATAAATCAGAATAATTTTTCATTATATGCTTTTACTGAAAAGCTTAATAGCTTTAGTCTAAAGGTTTCTCTTGGGTAGTGCTACTCAGTTACTAGAATGACATTTGCACATGTCTGTGGTGAAACGCACTGGGATGCTGTTTTCAAATTTTAAAAAACCAAAATAATAAGTTTCTTATATAGCAATCCTAACCAGCCACTGAAGGCCAGCTGGGGTGTGTGTGTGTTTAAGCATGGGGAAGAAGTGTTTCTTTAGGGGGGCAGTTTCTTTAGGGGGGCAGAATCACAGAATTATAGTGCTGGAAGGAACCCCAAGGGTCATAATGTCCAACTCTCTGCAACGCAGGAATCTCTTTGCCTAACGTGGGACTCAAACCCACAATCCTGAGATTAGGAGTTTCATGTTCTAGTGGCTGAGCTATCCCAGGGATTTTTAAAAGACCATACAGTGCCCAAGGGTTACATTATTTATCTGTACAATGTTGTTGTATGTTCAAAGAACTGAAAAAGAAAATATGCCTAGAACAGAAAATTTAGGTTTCAATACGGTCTAATGAATAAAAGGTAGTTTTCTCCTTCATTCACTGTGGGGGAGAAAACCTATAATACCTCTATATGTCACCATATTGGGACGCAGATGCCATCAATTTCCTTCCAGTTTTATAGGTGGGCTCTTGCACACCACTGCAAAAAAAGCTGTCCTCTCTTCCCTTGCTGCCAAAGTAAGATGACCCTGGCACTTCCATCCAGAAATCTGACACCGCAGCCTCTAAAAGCATTTGTTTGTTTGTTTGTTTGTTAGATTTCTTTCCCGCCCTTTCCCCCCAAACACAATTTAAAACATTAAATTTAAAACACAATTTAAAAATTAGCAACTGTGAGGGTATGTGATGACTTTTAAATATAGTTCACAGTTGCTCGTTTTAAGATTGCAAATGCCGGTATCTTTCAGCCGTCAAATGCCTGGGTAAAGAGAAATGTTATTAACATATTCCTCCTGAAAGTCAGTATTGAGGGAGACAGACCACACACTTCCCAGGCAGGGCCTCCCACAAATGGAGAACTGTCACCAAGAAAGACCTGTCATGGGTCAACAACAACTGGGCAGCAGTCAGAGGCGGTGGAACCAACAGGACCATTAGCCCAGTTTTCCAAGAGTTTGTGCTGGTATGGGGAGCAGCGCCAGCATGAGGGTTCTTCTTGGGAATATCTCCTTATCTTGGGGGTACTGGAAAACATGTCCCCAGGGTAACAAGAGCACATGCTTCTAAAAGAACAAACCTTAAAGGTAAATTAGTCCATATATGATTTTAAATCCAAAGAATCTTCTTCCTTTCACATTTTTGTAGTCTCCACTTCACATCTGTCATAGAGCATGCCTCTGTGTACAGACAACAGTGGGTTTGTTTTTTGAAAAACCTGACAGCACAACTGTAAATATCCCTTTCCCTGTGACAAAATAACTTTTGTTGTGCCCTACCACAGTCCTGGTTTAATAGGTTTTGTCCTTTTCCATGGCACTTTTAATCTTAGCCAAAACTTGTTTCCAAGAAGTATAACGAACACTGCTGCAATACACAGGTATACACAGCAGTTATGGTTTTCGCAAGCTGCTATTGGGTAGTGTCTGTAGTGGGTTACAAACACACACAAATTCCTGGAGAACTTTTGGAACAGTTGTTAAACCTTAAAAAAAAAATGAATTCAAGAATGAGTGCTTATTCCACTCTTTTCCATATGTATTGTCCTAGAAGCTTAAAGGCAGCCAGGGGGAGGGCGATGCAAGTCCACAGCCATTTCAAGAACATTTTCTTTTTTAACAAAACCAACTAAATTTCTTTTAACAGTGTGAACTCCCTTGTGTCAAAAAGAAAACAAGATACTTCCTCTTGTACCAGGGCTACCTCCTCCCTCATTATATCTGTATGTTATTGAACTACTGAAGGAAGATCAGGGCCAATGCTGTAGCAGGAAAGGTGCTTCTGCTCCACAAAGCTAGTCAAATGCACACAGCTTCAGAATACAAACTTTCTTTTTTGTTTAACAGATGAGCTAGAGGCTTCTAGCGATTGCAGAGATTTATTCTTGAATACAAAATGGCTTGGGAGCTACAACATGACTACAAAGAAAAAACCCAACTCTGCCCTGTGTTTCACATTTAATTAATTCTGAATCCTACGAGAGATATCTGATTTCCACTTTGGGGGTTAGACACCCACAGAATCAGAGCATCTTGGAGAGGGGCTGTGGCTCAATGGTATGAGTGCATGCAGAAGGATCCAACCTCAACCCACAGCTTCTCTAGACAGGGCTCAGAAAAGACTCCAGTCTGAAAGCCTTAAGATCTGCTGCCAGTCAGCTTTGACAGTGCTGAAGTAGACCGAACAATGCCTGACTTGGCATAATGCAGCATGTTAACAAGTACTTTTTCTAGAGAACATTGCAGCTTCCTATGTAGATATTTAAATGTTTCCCAGGATCTGTCTATACTTTTCAGCATGTAACATGAAAACCAAGTCTATTTTTTTTAAAAAAAAGCAAGACACAATAAACATTTTGGAATTGTGTGTTGAGAAAAACAAACGCAAGCAAAATTATGTTCTCTCTTTATTGCTGCCTTTGTTACAAAAGAGGTAAAGCTGGGAGAGTTGTCAGGGCTTCATTCACCTGTTTTACGCTTCACTAAATGTAATGTACAAGATGTTTATCTACACAGCTTGTGTCATGTCTATCTCTTACTCTAAATTTCCTCATATAGATTTCCCTGCACTCAAACTTCAGATGCTGTAAGAAAAGGGAGCAACAGGTGCACAGTTTGGAGAATTACATAGAAATAACTGCACATCTGCCTCCTTGAAGCCTATGTAGCATCTCTTTTGCGGGTTAAGGGAATTTCACTTAAACCTGTGGGGAGCATTCCTTCTAACTACATATATACTGCTACTAACTAGTCTGGCCATCTGTAAGAGTGGGCTAAAATCCTGCCAGGCAAGGGTGGCTAACTTATCCACCCACCCACCCTGAAGCTGTTGGACAACAATTTCCATCATCATTGACAGTGATGATTAGGGTCGGTGGAAGTTGGAACCCATAAATGTCTGGTGGGCCAAAGGTTAGCCACTTACAAAGATTAATCCATCCTGGATTTTAAATGAATTCAAAGAGGTATAAACACTACCAGTGCAAACTACCATTTATTTGCTAACAGGGATTGCAGGCAGTCCGCTGCCTTCTACAGTTCTGCTTCCCAGCCAAGCCAGGCTCTTTTCTCTTCAGAAGCCAAGAGAGAGAGAACAAGGATTACAGGGGATCAGAGGACGGCTTGGAGTCTTATGCTATTGGTGCAGGCACAAACAGGGAGTGCACAACTCAGGAAGTGAACTCTCCCCCCCCCCTCTTTCCCATGATACAGTGCCGTTGACTACTACACCTGTATGAATTGCTATTCTGGGCCACGTGGAAGAAGAAGTGGTCTAAGACTTCTAAAAAGTTCTCACGGAGCACATGCAGTGTGCATGGTCTGTAGTTGTATTAACATACGTAATTCATAGGACTGCCGGCATGCTGCAACATTTCGCATCCTGACATTTTGAACGCTACACTTCTCAAAACAGAGTGATTAAAACTGGGCTAGGGAATAATAAAGATACAGAAGTCATACCAGCATGACTCAAAACCTGTACCTGCAGCTTAATACAAATTGTTATTCTTATCACTCCTATATGATGCTGACCAATTGGACTCATTCACAGCAATTTAGCATATCATCATAGTCTTTTCCTTCTATACACAAATACTTTGGGGCAAACTCATTTAAATCTCTAATGTTTGTTTCTGGAATTTGAAATGCCAGCCATTAAAGGAATCCACCTGATTTCCTATGTGTTTATCATTCTGCAGTCTCAATATAATTACTAATGGTAGGTATGCATGGCTATGCTATGATCCCCATCTTGAGAACTGTCCCAGCACTCTCCCATACTTACCCTCCCATCCATAACAACAACTTATCACAAAGCAAGAACTAAGAATAGGGTAAGGTAAAGGTAAAGGTAAAGGTAAAGGGACCCCTGACCATTAGGTCCAGTCATGGACGACTCTGGGGTTGTGGTGCTCATCTCGCTTTATTGGCCAGCATAACCAAGCCACTTCTGGCGAGCCAGAGCAGCGCACGGAAACACCGTTTACCTTTCCGCTGGAGCGGTACCTACTTATCTACTTGCACTTTGTGCTTTCGAACTGCTAGGTTAGCAGGAGCAGGGACCGAGCAACGGGAGCTCACCCAGTTGTAATGGTCACTAAACAACAATGCCAAACTTATGTTTGCCCAGGTATTCTTGTCTTACTTTTTTTAAGCATTAATGCATTGAACCTGAACCCTTGGATGTTCTCAGTTTCTGTGTGTAACAGGCTAATCTTTTTGGGCTAATTCTTATAGCAATGCAAGCAATAACCTTTAGCAAATGGTCAACCCCCCCCCCCCCCTTTGGAATAAGATGTGATAAGCATATACATAAAAAATGGTACATTTTATGCTGCACTGCATATTACCTTTGGACTAACAAGTATTTCTTTTAATCCATTCTACTGGTTATAACAACCTCAAAGAAGATTTAAAGCAGGGAAAAGTCTCATCAGCCACCATTATTCCTTATAATGGTTTAAGATATCTAAGTATATTGCACCAGGTAAAAAGCCGGATCTTTTCAACATTATACAATAATCATTATCCACAATCAACCAAAACAGTCACAGAAAAATTTAAAATGAATTGAAAACCCATGATCCTTATCCATGAAAAATTATTTTTCAGTATTATTTTTAAAGTACTTCTTAATTGCATTTAGTCATAATCTGTTTTTCCCATGTTTTAATAGCAGTTGCAAAAGCATGTTGTGCGGTGTGTGACAGCAGCAAATCCCTTCAGTGTAATTAAAATTGCAAACGTACTTGGCAAACGACAAATGGATTTCTGGGTTTATGTAAACTGCACCTTTACAGATTAGAGAGAGAGAAATATTGGCCAGAAAAAAACAGATGGAAAAGGAAGACTTGTAAAATCCATTGTTCAGAGGAAAATAATCTAAACTTCAATTGTATCTAATGCTTTGTGGGTTGGTTTGTCCTCTGATCCTCCTAAGTTTCTTGTACACTTAGCAACCACATCTGATAGCAAACATCAAACTGGAAGGGTGGCTTTTGAAAAATCTAAAGCCGCCTGATAGAACCCTTTTAAGTCAGGTTCAAAGTCTGCTTTAGAGATGAGATAGAGTACTACACCTGCGTGTTTATGGCATTCTGATGGGTAGGAGCACAGCTCTCTCCCTTCTGCAATACAATTCTGGCAGTTGTCAGCATTTTTTTCAGGATTACAAAGGAAGCATACTTTTGCTCTGCTCTGGAGAAGATAAACCCAATTTTGATTGGGTTAATTAAGCTGACAGGTGGAATGGCTTTAACATTTTTCTGTTATTACATGATGAAACGAAGACACCCCCCCCCTTTTTTTTTTTTGCTGCCACAACTATGAGCTCTCCGCTTTGAGTTTAAAATTCACTTCTGTATGATAGAGAACATGGCTTTCCAAGAGATATCAGTATCAATAATGTGTTTCACAGGAAGCTTGTATGTGGACAACTGTCACTAGCATCAGCCTACTCTCGACTGATGGCTAAATAATTCAAGGCAAACTTAAGAAGTAATGAGTGAAGGTATGTGAGTGTGGAGTGGAATAAGAGCACAAAACATTAAACAAAAACAACTGTAGCAAAAGAAAGGCTGAAGAATCCTATGGTACCTTAAATGCTAGCAAATACCTCACATCTCAGGGTCAGGCCTACCACTGACAGTGTGAGAAGCCAAATGCTGGGCAGTGCAAAACAGCCTACCCTGCACCACCTAAGCTCACCTGTTGCCTTCAGGTATGTCAGAGGATGCTTTCACAATGCCACTGTTGAAGTAAAATTCAACTGCTTGTTTGTTCAACTTTTTATTGTGGAAGGTCATCTTGTCTTTTGCCTCGGACAGCAAAATATATTGAATGGCTCCAGTGTTTTTCTTTTTTTAAAAAAGAACTTGGCTTTCTTTATCTGTCCAATAAAACAGACTGTTGCCTACAAAAGCTTGTCCCACAGCACTCTTTGTAAATTATAATTATATTTGCATATTTCTAAGAGAACAAGGTTTTGTTTTTTAAAAATAAAACTTCTGCCTCAGTCTCTAAACGTTCAAATTTTACAATCCATGCCTAGGTTCATTTTCTCTAGAATTCCTTATGGCTGAGGCAATCTTTCTACACAGACTGCACCCTTAGATGTAGGTAATCACTTAGAAGACATGATTTAAGCTCTGGCTCATTGAATGTCCCTCTGTTCTTTTTCTCCCCCTGCCCACTGCCTGTAAAACATTTATAAGATGACCAGCAACTCTCATCATGGAGAAGTATCAGTGAACCCATTAGAAAGTCTGACACTGTCGATCCTGGCACTACTTTTATTTGCCTCATAAGTAAATAAAAGATACACTGTCTAGACCAGCAGCAGAGATAGATTAACTACTAACAGTGTTTTGTTTCACACCAAACAATTATCCTGCACAAACCCATTAAGACAACGAAGAACGGAACAGGAGCAGTGCTTTGTGGACTGCAGTTGTCCAACCACAATGAAACAAATCCCCAAAATCTAAGCTGTAACAGATCCCTACTTCAAAAAACATGTAGACATACACTTTGGGGGACGGGACCTGAAAGAGAATTAAATTTATCTATGTTTATATAATTCATTTCAGACTTTTTTTTCAGACTAATTTTGCCAACAACAATACCTCACAAAAAGCCTGTCTAGTTGCAATCACTTTTGCATTTTGATTGATCTCAAACTCATGTGCACACAAGTTCTCATTATGCTTGGTCATCACCATATACTGTCAAAGCTGTTGAGCAAGGAAAGTGTCACTACAAAATCCTAGTCTAATTTCCTGGAGTGCCTGTTTTCTTTATTTAACATTACTTGAAAAATGCTGAGCAATACGGCAATCCATGGTAGACTATCCTTGGATGTTAATGCGCTCTCTAATGGTTTTGCATGCAACCTGAGGCACAAAAGCTTCTATCTATTGAAAAAGGTATGCTGAATTTTCCAACTGGAACTTGGAAGTATAACTGCAGGGCACTTGGCTGAAGTTCTCTATCAAAAAATATGGCTCTTTTATAGAAAGAAAAATCATCTCTGAAAAACACTACAGTATCAACACAATAAATGTGGTCATAAGTTTACATGCACCCTTATAGCCCAGGTGAATTCACTGCCAGCAGAAAATCAACTCTGATTATTCAAACCACCAAAAATCCTTAGAGCTGAAATCTGAACACTTTGCCATGTTTCCTTTTTAAGAAAAAGGATGTGTATTCTTCCTATTCTAATAAGAGTCATGTGAAACTGTGCAGTCTGCTGAGAAGCCAGAAGTTTAGGCTAGACAGCCCCACACCTGGAGAACTGCAGTTTTGAAATAGCTGTTTCCAAGAAGAAACCTATTTATTTGGAAGCTGCTGTGGATTGAGAGGTGGTAGGTAGCGGAAACAGGACCACTGCCAGCTAGAAGCTGAATACTAACTCCAGCCCTTCTTTACTGTGCCTGCACCTGGGAAACTACAGCCTGTTGGGGAGCCAAAGGTTGAGCCAGCTAGCCCTGTCAACTGTAATAACTTTGCCACAGCTGTAATCAGTGCTTCCCCCCTAGAAAAATAGGTGAGGATACTCACCGTGAGGTTGTTACAATAAGTGCCACACTTTATAACCACCTTCCCCCCACAAAAAGAGGTGTGTACCCTGAGTAACCCCTGGGGGGGGGGAGTACTGCCTGTAGCTGTTTCCAGTGAAAAGTCTATTGTGTGTCCCATTGTTTGTGGATGGCAGCTGTGTTAGTGGGGAGAGCACACATGAACCCCATGAAGGTATACAAGTGTTAATTCATGGTGTGCCTGGGTTGCTGCTATTTTATATTTTTAATGATTTACTGCATGGTGCTTTTTTGTAGTTGTATTTACTATAATTTGATTGTATTATCTTATGTAAGACACTGTTCACAGCTTTGAAAGGCCAAAAAAGCAGTATGGAGATAAACCAATGATGATGGTGAGCAAATAGCTAACTAATTACAGTTGTACCTTGGTTCTGAAACAGCTTAGTTCCTGAATGTTTTGGCTCCCGAACGCCGCAAACGCGGAAGTGACTGTTCCGGTTTGCAAACTATTTTTGGAAGTCAAATGTCCAGCGGGGTTTCTGCGGATTCTGATTGGCTGCAGGAGTTTCCTGCAGCCAATCAGAAGCTGTGCTTTGGTTTCCGAACATTTTGGAAGTTGAACGGACTTCCGGAACGGATTCCGTTTGACTTTCAAGGTACGAATGTACATCTACAACCACCTCACACGCTTTACTTGAGCTTTGGGGAAGTACCACATATTGCAGAGAAGGGCAGGACTGCCACTAAAAAGACAACACCATGGGAAGTAACCTCCCCACACGACACCACACACCTAAACATTGCCTAGGAATGTGCATTTCCTCATCACTGGCTGGTACTGGCAAAGACAGGGAAATGCTTTTCAAAACCATGGAGGCAAGCTGAAGCTGATATTATGGAATAATAGAAGGAAACCTGATATGGAGATCTATTTTTGGCAGCAACAATATTTCTTTGCCTTCATAGAAGTTACTGCAACAAACGTTCAAGGCTGGCATTCCACTGTTGTTCTTATTATGTGTTTCCTAACTCTCTGCTTATTTTGTTTATTGTTAGGATTGATTAATTTGTTGTGATTTGTATTTTTATCTCTAAACCGCCAAGTGTGATATTGTCATAAATGTTGGAATAAACAAATAAAATGTTGACTTCTACCATTACTGAAAAACAGCCAAATGTAAACTGGAAGAATGGGAGAGGAAAGTAATACTGTAATGCAAAGAGTCTTTACATTTTTCAAACCAAGTTATGTGGGTTTGGGATTTTCAAAGGATGTCTTAATTTTTTTCACATTAGGAATAGATGTGGGATAATTCCAGCACCTGAACATTACCAAATAAAGGCAAGGTTTTGCTTATTAACCGGCATGAAAAAATATATACATATAATGTGAATTGTCTACAACTACAAGGTACAAATACATTGCCAGGGTGCAGCTCTCTGCTTAGTGTTGTATTTCTAAGAGGGCATTAGCACTGAACTAGCTTTGCATAAAATGAAATGCGAGATCGGCAAGTTTCCTAAAAGTCTTAGGAACTGTTCAGTAGATGTATAGGTTACATCAAGGCTTACCTTCACAAATTCTGTCCAATCGCTGCCGTTTGACTTTGTGTTTGTCCACAAGTGCCATTGCGCTACTGTGTTTTACAACTTTTGGAATCAAAGGATAAAGCAATCCCCCAAGAACTTATGGAAATTCACAGTAGTCCGAGTGCATAACGTCACTTTGAATCCTGCAACAAGAAGAGAGTTGTACATCGTTGGCCCTTTGTAAAACAACATCTGTATTGAAACTGTCTAGAAATGCTTCTCATATCATAAGAATGAAAACAGTTTTGGTGCATTTTGCTCCTAAGACAATGAGCTAAAATCTGGGTGCCCCATGTTCACTGTGCAAGTGATGGGAAAAAATAGAAATGTTTGCACACATTTTTGTTTTAGGGCTAGATTTTTATTTCTAACTGCAACACAGCAGTTAGAAGTTCATACACTTTCCCCTAAAGTGCCCAAATGAGTGCTGTGGAAGCAGCATATCATAGCCAGTGGCGCTGCACCACAGTCATGCTTTGAGGAGAAGAGATCAAGCTGGCACCACGACACTAGCAACTGCCAGCTTCAATGCTTAAAGCATAACAGTGGTGTACTAACATGTTACATGGAATAGACATAGCCTCGCTGGAGCAGACTAATGCAGGGACAGGAGGAACAGCCCCACGAAAAGACACACACAACTGCTGCCATGAAGGCATTTTGTTCACTATGGAGCCTTCATTACGCAAACTCCTGCTGCAGATATGGAACAGCAAACGTTTAAATGGAACTGTAAAGAAGCGTTGCAGACACAGGATGGCTATAGCATCTACTCCTTCTGGAGACTGTATCTGCTTTTCATCTCAGACTTTGGCTTGTTGCTGCTGAAGCTATATACTATTCTCTATATGTCTGCCTTTATGGATTTTTACTATCATGCACTCTTGGTCATTTGAGCTTGATGTTGGTTGAACTAGACGTAAGAATGCTTACACTAGATATATTAACATATGTGTAATGCAATGCCTTTGTCAGCACAACCAGTGAGTTTTTTTTTTAGAAGGAAGCCCTTATCTATATGCACTAGGACTGCACCGTCATCTAGATTTTGTTGTACGGTATTTCAACTGTATATAGTAAGCTGGCTTTGCATACAGAGATATGAAGTCAAGGGTCTTTGATCATACCCTGGAGCAATGACCCTGCTGTCTCAACCAGAGCTTTTCAGTTGTTGTTTTTAAGTCCAAGCCCCAAGTTGCTGAGAATAAATGTGAAATGTGTTGCCTGTTTCCAATTAAGGCTTAGAAACCAGAGTCTACATCACTTTTGGTAGTCTGAGGTGGAACATCCCAGCTCAGCTTGTTCTTTGCCACAGCTTCCAGCTCATGTCCTCTTGCATTTTAAAACATCCTTTCCCCCAGTACATTCCTTCATGATGCTTCCTGCAAACCCACAGCCCAAGTAAATGCAATAAAAAATTCTAGAGCAGGCGTGGAGAACCTCCAGTCCACAGGCCTAATTAAGCCCAGCCCAGGTCCGAGTTTGGTCCATGAGGCCATTTCCCCCAATCCATGGCCACCTGCCCACATCCTGATGTCATATCAGGTGTGGGACAGGTAAGGAAAGGGCTACAAAAGTAAACTGGGGAACTTAAAACTGGCTGACAGCTGGGATCCGCATGCACTAAGGAGTCCACCATTGGGAACTCGCTAGTGCAGTGCCGATCAGTTGAAAAGAGGGCTTCATTTTAAGGAGACTGCATCAAAGACTAACAGAAATCATTAAATACATTTACAGAGATTTGGCCAGTTTATGTAAATAATATCTACCATACAGGTTTAATTTATTAATACTATTGACAAAATCTGGAATTTTAATTGAATTCTATTACACACACACGTAATTCACACCTTGCCCTTACATTCTACTCTGTTGATGCTAATCTTGATAATTTAGCTATAATTTATATAAGTCTATTTATTGGTGCCTAGTTTTATAATACCAGCAAATAACTTGTATGTGTGAGACCAATCTATAACAGAAATGGCTAACCTGTGGTCCTCCAGATGTTGCTGGATTCCTACTCCCATCAGCCTCAGCCAACACTGCCAAAGGTCATGGATAATGGGAGGTGTAGTACATCTGGAGGGCCACAGGGTAGCCAATCCCGACCTACAAGATGGTCTAATCTGTGCTGTAGCATGTGAAACAGCAAGGAGGAAAAAGCAGAGGATGTTAGAAAAAAGAGGTGCCGGAACTCACCAAGAATGCCTCCCTTGTTCTCTTATAATGGCAATGGCACCCCCCTGAGAGGTGCCAGAAGTGAGTTCTGGCTGAAAAAAAAGCCCTGGCTCACACCATACTTAAATGAACTTGGAAAAAGTGAAAAGGAGAAAAAAAGACCTTGTACCAACATCAGATTTCAGGCAACTGTATACCAAATGCATTAAAATTTTACTAAGTAAAACAACCCTACATGTGATTCCTTTCTGGATGACAAGGTGCTGGTGGTGGGGGAAATGTGACCCAGAATATGTTGTGTTTGACAATCTCAATATAGTACTTGCTCACTTGGGTGTCCTTTGAGGTTCCACTGATTGGTGCCTAAGTAATGTTTGTGAGAGGGCATACATTTGAAGCTTGGCTTCTAGAAGAGGTTTGAAGTTTCATATATGTATCTGCAGCTTCTATCCCATAATGCTAAAATGGAACTTATCACTAGCACCTGTTAACAGCCTGGCAACCTTCCCTTAAGCCTCCCTAAGATCAGCACTATTCAGAAGTAAATTAATAGTAAAGTGGATTCCTTTGCAAGAGTCATGAACCTCAGCATAATTACTCAAAGAGAAAAGATAGCTGCAGGGTGCTTAAAAGCAAGTCTAATCAAATGTGAATGACAACATAGGTGCCTATAAAATACTATGCACACATAACAGGGAGTCAATCTATGAATGTGCAGTTTCTACAGGACGTCAAACTTCCACATAACTCACGCTCCATTAAAATAATTCCTGCTAATATAAAATTCAAGTAGTTCAGTGCTAAAGCAAAAAGAAGGGGTGGGGACTGATAAGTAAGAGGGAGGTATCAGGATGCTTAGATGAAACTCAATGTATGCTTTTAAAAATGTTATTTGGGGGCTGAAATAGCCCCAAAACGATCTAGTGGAAGGGAAGAGAGATTTGACCTTTTGAACACCCTAAAACGTACAGTATCCTGGCTTCCACCCTTAACAAAAACTCTCCAGTTAGAGGGTGAGGATTCAATGCAACATTTTGATTCAGTTGTCCAGTGGCAGCTGGTGCCCACTAGTAGAGCAGAAGAGACCAAGCCACAGCTGATGGCAGGCGTAGCCAAGTAATTCTAGCTTTGCCTCCATCCTTGCTGGGTTCTACAAGGGGCAACATTGAGACGAAGGAGGAGGAAGCCAATAGGCAGTGCCAACCCCTGGAGTGGATGTAAAATAAGACAGCGGACAGGTAGAGACTGGCTGGTGTTCTAGATATAATATTAGAAATATTTTCAAACAATGTGTAGTATTTGCCCATGTCTATGAACATGCATGGGAAAGCAAAAGGTAATAGAAGCCATTTGGAAAGTTGCACTATATAGACAAGGTGCGGTTGAAACCTAAATTCTATTGGAAAGTCATATTTCCGATGAATGCAATGTGGAAAGAGAGGCTCTCAATGAGTGGAAGGAGGTGTGAGGGGAGCGGTTGCCATGCAGGGCTGGCCCTACGGTGAGGGACAACAAGAACTGCCTCAGGTAGCAGGTGCTGAGGTGGGGGGAGTGGCCAGAGCTGGGAGTGCCCTGTGGCCTGCCCTGTTCCCCTATGCTAGCCTGCTTCTCTCAACTGCAGTAGAAGACACTGTCCTTTCACCAGGATTGGAGTAACAGTCAACTACCATTCCACTTGGCTTCTGTGTGTGCCTTGGGAGAGGGCACCGTCCTGCCCTTCGCCTCAGGCAGCAAAATATCTGCTGCTGTGTAAGCGACTTCACATATATTCTCCCCATTACTGCTCAAAAGATCCAAATATACTAGCAAGTTTCTGTGCATCATAGCCAATGTGGAAACTGGCGGGTAACTCGATCTACATTTGCATGACAATGATCATCTTGGGTCCACTGGTTAAATGCATCACCCCGATGGTGCTTGTCTCCATATTCAGGGCTACTGTCTGTCATGACTAGAGCTGAACTGGGGTCATTGTAGGTTTTTTTTGTAATATTGCTTTTAAAGAGTAATCCAACAGGTTTATACAAATGCCATTAAGGGACGAGTATTATCACAACGTTTTGCAGGTCTGGGTAATGCTGCCTCCTTACAGCTATGATCCTATCTGTTTGTCTAGCACAGCATCCCAGAAGGAAGTTCAGCTTTAGTTTGCCAGAAACTGTTGGCTATTAATAGTTAACAAATGCAATAGGATACTATTGTGGGGTTTGGGAGGGTGGGGGAGAAGACTGTAACAAATCTACTGCCTAGCAGGATCACAATTTCACGGAGATTATTGTTATTATTATAGATGGTTATCAATTATGCATCACGTTGATAGTTAATTTATAAAAGGAACAGGGGCTTACTGGTGCCGCTGAATTCTGACTGATAGGAGATGGGCGATTTCCTGGTAGTTAATGGCCAATTTCCCAGCAATACGACTGCAGCATAATCACAGAGATTTATAGTAATAATTAATTGATTTTTCCCTCAAAATGTGAAGATTCTAAAGACCATGATTCCCAGTCCTATTAATAATTAATCCTGCATTTTTTTAAAAAAATACCTAAACTCTGAATTCAAGGCAAAGGAGGTTTTTAAGGGAAGAGTTTATTGTATTACCAATAAAAGGGGGGAGGGACCTATGTACATAAATAAAAGGTTACAGCAGATAAATACAGTAGATAAATAGATGTGAAGTAATCTTCACTGTCAACATTTCTCAGTTTAATGAAAGCACTCTTCACATTCTAACAGGAATAGGGCAGTAGAATAAAAAGCAGGAACAAGTCTGTTTGGGCTCGACTAGTAGAAAGTTAGCTTATATCAGGTATGAGCAACTTTATGGTTCAAAACGCAACTTGTGAGAGCTGGGACCAACTTTGAAGATGAAGAAATAGGGGAAAGTGTGCAGGCATACAAGAAGAGAAAGAAACTCCCCGTCATCGAGTCATACATGAGATGCAGAGAATCACACAATTCCCCACGATGTACAGAGTACCCTGCTTGGCAGGGGGTTGGACTCGATGGCCCTTGTGGTCTCTTCCAACTCTATGATTCTATGATTCTATGATTCTACCTCTTGCTTGTGGGAGAAGTGGGAGAAGTACAAATGGTATCCTTTACTCCCCTAAATATTCAAGCAAGGAACAGACAAGCAAGCCTCGCTATAACTTCTACCACCACAGCTGCCACCTTCAGTTTTTAACAGTTTCTGCGTCATCTGTAGGATACCTGTCTCTGCTCTATACAGGATAGACCCATAATTTCATCTTTCTGTTGCTTCACCCGGGCAGATATCAAACCAGTGTCAGCCGTGCACTGTAAACGAGTTAATCCAGAGATATACTATGACAGGGCAGAAGAAGTTCCATTCAGGGGAAACAAGATTTGAAGTGATGGACCCTGAACTTGATATTATTTCACTGCAGCAGGGACATCTTACCATCTGGGTTCTCAGTCAGAGACAATTGGTACTCATTCCAGAGATGCAAACAAGTAGCAAATGGTATGGCTAGCATAGATACTATGATATTACAGAGTCAAACATCAATACTGTGAACACGTTCTGTATGTTACCAGCAGTGTGGTCCTGGCAGCGATGGCAATCAAAACAGACCCTTGCGTTTCTGTCTCTCTCATTACCAAGCACCAGCCTTAAACACACAATTTAAAACAAATTCTTGAGAACAACAATTTTAATGGCTTCATTATTTCCAAAGCTGAAAATCTCTGCATGTAAAATATTTGCACTTAAGCCAACTGCACATGACAACAGCAGGAACTCTTAGATCATCAGGAACACAGAAGAATTACAAAGGAAAGAAAAACCTTACTACTTTTCCATGGTAATTAGAAAATGTAATAAATCTTTTAAGGCATGCAAATTGGAGAGCTGCACTAAAAAGAGAAAAAGGCATCCAGAACCTTAAAACGATTGCATTTATTAGGAGCAAAGGTAAGGAGGGTTTCAAAACACACCACTTCAAAAAACACACAAACATGACTTCGAAAAGGAAAGGAAACAAAAATTATAAAAAATCTGTGTTCAGTTTTTGTTCACAGGCTTCACACAAAAAGGTCTGCTTCAAAATTCAAGCCAAGTACACAAGTCCTTTGTGGCACATCCTGGTGCTTGATAAACACGAATCTGAAATGGCAACCATCCTTCTACAATACAGTTACCATGGAATGAGTGAAAAGTTACATAATTTCATAAACTATACTTCAGTCATTGAGTAACCCTGTAAAATGCACTACAACCAAGCTTTGTAGGAGCTTCTGCAGCCAATACTCCTAAATCAATAGTGGGCTGGTGTGATCATACACTTCCCTTGCCAGCCCCCAAATGCTCTAGGAGGAAAACGTCTCTGCCTATAACTAAAAAGTTAGATCCTCACTGAGCTTAGCAATACCATTTATTGGTGATGTTGTACTGGCTTGGATCCAGAGGAAAGCAAAACAGGGCAAGCTTGCACTATGGGGCTTTCACATCACAACCCGCTGAGACCCCTGAAAAGCCTAAGGGTCAGGGACGAAGTGCAGAGGGATGCAATGTGGAAATCAGAAGAAATCAGGAGTAGGGCTTCTGTACTGGAAAGGAAAGGGCAGTGTGAAGCTGCAGGCAGATGTACAAACAAATAAAAATGTACAAGCAAGAATACATACAACTCAGCAAGAGATAACAGTCTGTTGTCCTCTCATGTGGGATTATGGAGGGAAATGAATCCCTTTCACTTCCCCCACCAAAAAAACAAAACAAAAACTGGACCAATTTGCGATTTGGCAGCTTAATCCGCTCTGGAAATGCTTATAAGACTATAAATTTCATCCATTTTGGCCAAAAGGGTTATAAATGTTTTTCGATTCCCCATTATAACGGATGGGAAACACAGGCCTTAGCTTTGCATGGAGCAGCTCAGAATTCAAATTAAAGATCAAAGAGAACAGAGCAACTCAGAGAGATCAAAATTAGACACAGCTACAAGGTAAATCTTGGGTCCCATGCACATCCCTAATAAATAGCTCTCCAGTTTCTTAAGTAATCTTATATTACAAGATATTGATCTCTCGTGTCTCTTATTTATGAACTTGCATAGTTCACTTGGGAGTACACTGCACAGAGTGAATCTCTCCAGTCTATTTCCATGACTGAACTTGAGAGGAGAAAGCAGCTGCATCAGCCAGACTAGAAGTGAACTGGCAGATGTATGAATCCAGACCATAGCTGTCAACTTTTCCCTTTTCTTGCAAAGAATCCTATTTGAAATAAGGGAATTTCCCTTTAAAAAAGGGAAACGTTGACAGCTATGATCCAGACTGGAGTCCTGATATTGAGCTGCAGCTTTTCAACCAGGTTCCACTAAAGAACTGGTCCCTTCCACCAGTGGCCTTATACTCCCCAGGGCAGGCAACACAAAAGGCAGGAGGTGGCTGAGATGCAATCGTATGTAAAGCTCCAGACCAGAGGATTAAAACATTCAAAGCTCCCCACTCTTCAAGAAAGAGGTAGCACATGTGTATGGTCATGTGGCCAAGAGGCATCAAGGGCCTCAGCTGATGTTCAGACTTTGTCAAGTGAAGTGGTCTGTTTGGAGCTATCTCAGGTTCCATAACTCTAATCTGTTCCTACCTGACCAAAGGATCAACAGGGATTTGCCATGCCCCAAGGACTCCTACTTCTGGTCATATTAAAATACCTTTCTGAGTCTTCATCAACATACAAGAAGATACCCTCTAACTCAGGGGTCAGCAAACTTTTTCAGCAGGGGCCGGTTCACTGTCCCTCAGACCTTGTGAGGGACCAGACTATATTTTGAAAGGGAAAAAATGAACAAATTCCTATGCCCCACAAATAAGCCAGAGATGCATTTTAAATAAAAGCACACATTCTACTCATGTAAAAACACCAGGCAGGCCCCACACATAATCCAGAGATGCATTTTAAATAAAAAGACACACTCTACTCTCCAGGACCATCCGTGGGCCAGATTTAGAAGGCTATTGGGTCTGATTCAGCCCCCGGGCCTTAGTTTGCCTACTCATGCTCTAAGAAAACCCACTTCATGCACCAATTCCATATCATTTAAACCAGTATAAAAAGCACAAAACACAATGCCTATGAAATCTGTAAGTACATCACTACATGTTTAAACACTCTGAAGATAATGGCACCAATTACGCTGTAGATGTACTTCACAAATTAATACAGTTTCCATGATTGGGCCCATCCCATTTAAGTTTGACAGGTGCCCATGATGATACCATGCAGTGATAAGAGCCTGTTTTTAAAACCTGCTGGAGTAAAACAAGCTCCCCAAGCCAGGATTTGGGGTGGCATAGATATGCTAGGGAAACAACAGAAACACAGAGGGGATTCCTCTTTAATAAAAAGATTTCCATTAGTTGAGCAGGATACACACACCTACCACTTCTTCTAAATGATCTCTACGCAATCTGAAAATAAAACACAATTCTAAAACAGTAGTAGTAAGTAGGCTAAGCACAACTGAAAGCAGAGAGAGGAATTAACGCATACATATATGCACCGTTTCAGCATATAATGAAATCTGAGTGCGAAAAGATACACACAGGGGGAGGGGGACTGTAATTCTTTGGTCTTCAGCAAGATTAGGAAACAACTGAAGTGATTTACATATAGTAATTGCATGTCCTTGCTAGTCTCCAGCGGCGTCTTTCAAAATTTAAATTTCCCTGAAAGTGCTCGGACATTACCCTAGGCATTTATTTATTTATTTATTTATTGGTGGGGGATTACTTAACCATGACAGCATGAAAAGTAATAACACATTGCAAAAAAAAAAAATTTCAGTTCTTCTTAGGATTGCGTTTTAAATACCCACAGTCCATGACAGAACAAAGAACGAGGAGGGTGTTATACTCAACGCGAAGAAGGGTCTCTTCCAACAACAGTGAAATGGGCACTGCTCAGTAATGTATTTGGCCTGTGGATATCCTTGCAATTGAACTGAAGGCATGAAATCCACCTGCTGCTTAAATTGTGAACACCTCCATTACTATTACTATTACTTATTTATTTGATTACTTGCCCAACCTTCACCCTGAGACTGAATCTTTCATTTTTTTTATATGTCCATTAGAAATGCACATATATGAAATGAAAGAAGCAAATACAAAGCTAATAGTAGGGCAAATTCTTTTGTATCAATAACAGATGCAGATTAGCAGACTAAGCATACAGTGAGAAAAGTACTGATCCTTGGTTATGTATAAAATAACACTAGTTTTTGTTTGTTTTGCACATGATAATGATCACATTTTGTATTTTGTTATCCTTGCCCAGCATGGGCTTACCAGGATGAGGAAATGAATGGGGTATGTGTTTATTGATATACTAAAGGTAAAGGGACCCCTGACTATTAGGTCCAGTCACGGACAACTCTGGGGTTGCGGCGCTCATCTCGCTTTACTGGCCGAGGGAGCCGGCGTACAGCTTCTGGGTCATGTGGCCAGGATGACTAAGCCGCTTCTGGCAAACCAGAGCAGCGCACGGAAACACTGTTTACTTTCCCGCTGGAACAGTACCTATTCATCTACTTGCACTTTGATGTGCTTTTGAACTGCTAGGTTGGCAGAAGCTGGGACTGAACTACGGGAGATCACCCCGTTGCAGGGATTCAAACCGCCAACCTTCTGATCGGCAAGCCCTGGGCTCTGTGGTTTAACCCACAGTGCCACCCGTGTCCCTGATAAACTACTAGTTTCTAAAGAGAGAGAGAGAAGAATCTAGAGTTCATGTTTTTTTGCTCCCTGAGCACACAATACTGCATAATCCCAATAAGAAAAATGTATTTCATGAACAGAACTGATATTGATATTATCTTATCTATTCAGTAGTGGATAGTGGAGACTGGTTCCATCTCACCTGTACAGTTTCTTCCTTTGTGTTGAAGGTTTGTGATCCTAACAGGGGAGGAGGTTAGAGGCTATGGTCTTATCGGCGGGAGCCAAACAAAAAGCATCAGATTTTGATAAATGGAGACATTTGTTTCTACTGAATCATTTTCCTTGGTCACTATAATTGCTTTCAATGGAAAAACACTGTTCTTTTCTCATTTCAAGTGAATAATAAAATCTGTTAGAAGTTTATAGGAGATCAAACTTAAATAAGGACCAAAGTGGTTGACCACATTGTCTCCGGGTTCCTTCCCATTGCATAACCATTTGCTCTGTCCACTAGCTACAAACAAACAAACACTTCCACAGAACTAAAACTTTGTTACTGTGAACTGCACAGAAAAGTAAACAAGATGAACTATGTTACTGAGTCAAATTCTATTCTAAATCTTCTGGCTGCTTTAGCTGAGACTTAGCAGTTTCTATTGTCTAGGAAACAGCAGAAAGTAATATGACCAGTCCATCCAACTGCCTTTACATTTTCCCAACACAATTAACCAGCAACCAGTTCTAAATTTGGTAGGACTGAAACCACCCAGTATCCATCAAGCCCCAAACCCTCAGAGAGGCCATTTTCTTTCTCTTCTGATATGAAAATACATACATGGATAAATACTTTCCCGACAAACTAAGTGAAATAAAACAAACAAACAAAAAACCCTCAGAGTACGTGAATGAAAAAATTACATAGCTAGAAAAAGAAAATACTTCTATAGGAGCAATTCTATTACATAAAAGTCACAGCCATGAGATATCTTCAAGACCCACTCTTGAGAGATTCTGGAGATTAGACATTTCTGTGGATAATGAGAACATTTACAATGTTGTTAGGTTGAGGTGGTGATGGTGGGGAGAGTAAACAATATAAATCTTTTATCTCCACACTAGAAAGAATATGCTGACTGCTGATTGATAAGTAACACAGGAAAAAATCTCTCATGAAAAGGTCAGTATTTTGCGGTGGTCCATTTTATAATCCTGACACTGAGAGAACATTCCAAATGGACAATTGGTTTCACATAAAGCCTTCAGTTCTTTGAGTAAACAAACCATTTTACCAGACTAGCCAGTGAACTGCTCATAGAACTATTTTTGTGGCCTTCTGTCACAAGAATCACTGGCTTCATCATGTGCTGAAGTAGGCTGTGTCCCAATCATCACTAAGACAACTTGTTCATCACTTATGCACCTTTAAGAAAAAGCTTTCAGGTGGGATGGGAAAGGAACGCCAAATGCATGTGCGTATTAAAAGGGTGAAAAAGCAGGCTACAGGTAGTACTGTTTCTGTGTTCATTCCCAAAATCATTGGACAATGATGGTCAAACAATTTAGCTTTGTTGCCATCTTGGCACTGCTGGAAGGGCTGTCTTCTACCAAAAGCCTCTTCCTAATACCCTACCTGCTGTCTGTGTACCTGTGAACCATACCCTGCCTGTCAACTACAATGACTTTGAATCACTGGAACACCAAGGCCCCACTTGGGGCACCTGCCTGAACAATTGCTCTCTTGCCACTGAGCGTGACCTGGAAGTCAGCTGCAGCATGTAAACATTGCTGATGGACTTTACATAAGATTGGGTGGTCTGAAAGTAACAGTCTGTGAAACAACCCATTTTATCATTATTATATGGACATGGCAGTGATCAGAGGCCACTAACTATTAATATGCCTTTTATCTCACAAACATAAAGACTTTTAGCATTAACAGTTTTTTTAAAAAAAATCTAAATGGCTCAGAAGGGAGAATAAAGATTTTCTAGAAATAGATTGAGAATAGTACAGGTAAAAGCAGGCTCAGCAGAACCTGTGATCTTGATAAACCTTCTGTTTTGGATGCATGCCTGTGTCTGTGAAGAGCAGGCCAAAATGTACAGTTTATACCTTTGTAGTGTCAGGCTGCATGTTCTACAAGTCTGGGTTAATGTGTTTTTCTGAGCTGTTTACATTAACTGATCAAGCAAGCATATAAAGCAGTCCAGCATTTTCCACCACAGTAGGTTAGGGAGTGATAGGCTTATTCATGTCAACTCAATTCAGAACCAGTTTGTATGCATCTGATAACATGTACACAGCACTACTGCCTCTTTGGGAGTTTTAATTAGCTTCACCTGCATAAACTCCACAGCATCAGCCATAGTGGAAAGCTACCTGAAAATTCAAGTCCAACAAACATACCTGGTACAAGAAAGGGTGTTTCAGAACAGGCTGGCAAGAGGTGGTGGAGGGGAGATGAGGAATGACAACAACCACGTAAAATGTTTGCAATAAGCAGTTGCTGACTACTCCAAATAGAGAAGATATTCACCAGACGAAAAAGACTGCATAATCACGTGATTTGGTCATGCACTACAAAGCAATCAACAATACATTTGGTAAGGGATTAACATAAAAGAACTGCTCATATATCTATATAAAGCAGCTGGATTTGGGTGACTGGGCCTGTTGAATGCTCAACATGCATGCTCAGAACCTCATCTAATACTTCAAGCTCTGGAAGAACTTCTCAGGGAAACAGTACCTGAGTCACAATATTGAGACAATCTGGACACATTCCAGCAGGTAATTATGAATTTTGGTGACATTACTGCTTTTTGCCGAAAATGCTGAGTTACTTTAGATAGGAGGTCTTACACAACAGTGCACTACGGGGGGGGGGGCGCGGACGGTTTGGAGGAGCTTGCACTACAATTCACCTGCAACTCTGTGCAGTTCAACATATGTTTTACTAGGCTATATTTAGTTGTGTACCACCATTCATCATGGCTGACGGGATCTCCAGGGAGATCCGTTTTCTATCTTTCTCGGCGATACCACTGACAAGGTAGCCAAAGTGCCAAAATGGAAGGAAGAGCCTGCAATAGAGGCATTTTCCATTATAATCAGGGGGTACAATTTAACCCATGACCATGTCATAGTGTTTTGGCTCAGGAGGGTTGGACCTAGGTGCTGGGTATTAAAAATACTTTGCATCCACAGTAATAATTTAATAGTTCCCTGCTAGAACTAGACTACAGAGAACTTCATTTCAAGTATCCTCGATCACAGCTACTGTTTTTCACTTTTCACATTAAGGGTCACAAAATAACAAAGAAAGACTGAAAGTAGCTGCAGCTAGAATGACTGGGGAAGCTATATTGTTATAATCAAAGATAAAAAACTACAGGGGAGAAAAATGGAGCAAGTCTGTTCCTTTACTCTGGTGGAAGAAGCAAAAATGCTAGAGGTTAAACATCAGTAGAGTGTTTCAGTAATAACTGTGATTCCTGACAGCTGGAAATAAAGTACCTTTCTCTTCAATGAACTTTATTTCAAGACGGGACAAAAGTCTTATAAGGCTTTTACACAAGATGACAACAATTTTAAGCAAACAGCTGAAATATACAAGTGAATCAGATATTCTTGCTTAAATGCAGCTGTGTATTGTGTGGTGTCCCGTCCCCCCAATGAATGAATGAATGAATGAATGAATGAATGAATGAATGAATAAAGTGCTAAGCATCAATGCAGATCATATAACTAGATGGTGTCTGTCTTAAAGTATCCCAAAGGAGTGTTTTTGTATATATAGTGGTTGCATCTTTAAAAGGGGGAAATTAGAAAAATGGAAAGAATAAACGTCTCTGCATGCAGAAAAAAATAAGGTGGGTGATGGAATGCAAAATAGAAACCAAAGAGCAGCCAAAAAAGAGAGAAAGAATAATGCAAACAGGGCTGAGAAAGAGAATGAACTAAAATATGGGAAGACTCAACAGAAGGGAAAGTCTACATATCAGCAATGTTTGGCGCCTGAAAATGAAAAGCCTTAGCTTACAGTATAATGTCAGAAACATAAAAGGAAGGATCAAAAGATAACACTAAGAACTCTTGCTTGTGGAGAAAAGGAAACAATAACACCAAAACACAAAGAAGCAAAGAGAATGGGAAGAACAGGGTCTACAGCAGAGGGATCCAATGCACAGCCCATGGGCTGCATGGGTTCTGTGTCTAAATACTCTTAAGGTCTACTTGGTATGAAAAGTTGGAACGTCTTGCGCTAGAAATTCAGAATTTAAAGACTTAAAGGAATGCAAGGAAATAGAGACGGCGAGATGATAACAACAACAACAACAACAACAACAACAACAAATTTTATTTATATCCTGCCCTCCCCAGCCAAAGCCGGGCTCAGAGCGGCTAACATCAAATGTATAATACATTAACATAAAATCAGACAATCAATTAAAATACATCCTCAAATCAAGTCAGGATCAGAATAAAATCCAATCGGATGGCAACCCGCAGATTAATAATAATAATAATAATAATAATAATAATAATAATAATAATTTATTATTTGTACCCCGCCCATCTGGCTGGGTTTCCCCAGCCACTCTGGGCGGCTTCCAACAAAGATAAAAAATACACTAAAATGTCACATATTAAAAACTTCCCTGAACCGGGCTGCCTTCAGATGTCTTCTGAATGTCAGGTAGTTGTTTATCGCTTTGACATCTGATGGGAGGGCGTTCCACAGGGCGGGCGCCACTACAGAGAAGGCCCTCTGCCTGGTTCCCTGTAACTTGGCCTCTCGCAGTGAGGGAACCGCCAGAAGGCCCTCGGTGTTGGACCTCAGTGTCCGGGCAGAACGATGGGGGTGGAGACGCTCCTTCAGATATACTGGACCAAGGCCGTTTAGGGCTTTAAAGGTCAGCACCAACACTTTGAATTGTGCTCGGAAACTTACTGGGAGCCAATGTAGGTCTTTCAAGACCGGTGTTATATGGTCTCGGCGGCCGCTCCCAGTCACCAGTCTAGCTGCCGCATTCTGGATTAGTTGTAGTTTCCGGGTCACCTTCAAAGGTAGCCCCACGTAGAGCGCATTGCAGTAGTCCAAGCGGGAGATAACCAGAGCATGCACCACTCTGGCGAGACAGTCTGCAGGCAGATAGGGTCTCAGCCTACGTACCAGATGGAGCTGGTAAACAGCTGCCCTGGATACAGATTTGACCTGTGTCTCCATGGACAGCTGTGAGTCCAAAATGACTCCCAGGCTGCGCACCTGGTCCTTCAGGGGCACAGTTACCCCATTCAGGACCAGGGATTCCTCCACACCTGCCCGCCCCCTGTCCCCCCAAAACAGTACTTCTGTCTTGTCAGGATTCAACCTCAATCTGTTAGCCGCCATCCATCCTCCAAGGTTGGGGACCTTAAATGCTCACCAGGCCCAACTGTTTGTGCTGAACTTATATGGGCCTGTGAGAAAACTGGGAGGCTACTTTCATGTAAGTTCTTATGAAAGGGGAGAGGAGTCAGACTGAACCCCGACCAAAGGCCTGGCAGAACAGCTCCGTCTTGCAGGCCCTGCGGAAAGATGTCAAGTCCCGCAGGGCCCTGGTCTCTTGTGACAGAGCGTTCCACCAGACTGGAGCCACAGCCGAAAAAGCCCTGGCTCTAGTTGAGGCCAGCCTAACCTCTCTGTGGCCTGGGACCTTCAAGATGTTTTTATTTGAGGACTGTAAGTTCCTCTGTGGGACATACCAGGAGGGGCGGTACCGTAGGTATGAGGGTCCTAGGCCGTATAGGGCTTTAAAGGTTAAAACCAGCACCTTAAACCTGATCCTGTACCCCACCGGGAGCCAGTGCAGCTGGTATAGCACTGGGTGAATGTGATCTCGCAGCGAGGACCCTGTAAGGAGTCTCGCTGCAGCATTCTGCACCCGCTGGATTTTCTGGGTCAGTCTCAAGGGCAGCCCCACGTAGAGCGAGTTACTATAATCCAGTCTGGAGGTGACCGTCGCGTGGATCACAGTGGCTAGGTCAGGACGAGAGAGGTAAGGAGCCAACTGCTTAGCTTGGCGGAGATGAAAAAATGCCGCCTTTGTTGTAGCTGCAATCTGCGCCTCCATGAAAAGGGAGGTGTCGAAGATTACACCCAAACTCTTAACGGACGTTGCTGGCACTAATTGCACCCCCGCAAGAGATGGGAGTTGCCCCTCCAATCCCATATCGTCCCTTCCCACCCAAAGGACCTCTGTCTTCGAAGGATTTAACTTCAACCGGCTCCACGTAACCATCCAGCCACAGCTTCCAAACATCTGATCAGTGTGTCTGGGGCCGAGTCAGGATGGCCATCCATCAACAGATAGAGTTGGGTGTCATCAGCATACTGATGGCAGCCCAGCCCCAAACTCCAGACAAGCTGGGCGAGGGGGCGCATAAAGATGTTGAAAAGCATCGGGGAGAGAATCGCACCCTGAGGCACTCCACACACCAAGGAGTGGCGCGATGACAGTTCCCCCCCAAGCGCCACCCTCTGTCCCCGTCCAGAGAGAAACGAGCGCAGCCATTGAAGGACTGTGCCCTGGATCCCCACGTTGGCAAGGCGGTGGTCCAGGAGTTCGTGATCAACCATGTCGAAAGCTGCTGACAGATCTAGAAGAATCAGCAGCCACGGCCCGCTTCGATCCAGCTGCCTACAGAGATCATCTGTTAGGGCGACCAGAGCCGTCTCGGTCCCATGACCAGCGCAGAAGCCGGACTGGAATGGATCCAGGGCCGATGTTGAAACATTTTGTTAACTTATTATAATTATTACTGCTTATACTCATCATAATAATAACAACTATTTATTATTATTTCACATTTATTATTATTAATAATATGTGTTTTAAATAAATAAATCCCTTTTAGGGTACTTATTCTTCCAAAGTCACATACTATATCCATACTATATCTGAAACATCTGTGTTTGTGCCCACCCTGGGCTCCCTTTAGGAAGAAGGGGAGAGTATAAATTTAATAATATCAAATATGAAACAGTAACAATATGGTTACAAAAACTACATCGGATCAAATATAAAAGATATATGAAACCAGCCATAAAAAGAAATCCAATCAGCCTAATGTTTCCTCCTGTCTTTCCACATTCCCTCTTTCAAATGGTTTTCAGGTCAAATAAAAACCATAGCTTTCTATTTTAGATTTAACAAACTGTGGTTTGTCACAAAAAGGGAAGTTTGGTAAGTACTGGAAGACAGAGGATGAGGGGGCAAGGAAGCAAAGATTCCCAGAGCTGGCTCATATAATGTCACATTGGTGACTCGTGTGTTTTAACCAGCTAGTGATATCTTTACAAATCATGATGAAAAGTGCACCCCTAAAGGTACTTTACTGGGCTAGATGAAAAAGTAAAGAAAGTCCACATATCTCACTGATTTCAGAACTGTCAACACTGAGCTGCTGCATGCTGCAGAGGGTATGTAAATCAACCACTTTAGAAATTACAATTTAATTTAAGTTTCCCAGTAAAGAGCTCTGTGATAAAACACACATATAAGCAGGTATTTGCTGACCTGAGCAAAACACCAAGCTTCAAAGACAAACCCAAACAACCAGTCGGGAATAAAGAACCACAATATATAAAATTGACGCCATACACAAACTGCACCACAGTATATTACAGGGCAATCTGATCTGTGTGTGCCAATGAATATTTATTAATTAAAGGAAAGAAAGAAAATAATGAAATTCTTCAAACCCTAAAAGAATGTTTCTGCGCAATGTTTGTCTAAGACTACAGTAATAAAGTTCACACCCCCACACCAAATCCTGTGCATTGTCAATTTGTCTGTGATTTGAACGTTTCATGGTGGAATTTGTGATCTTCTGATGTTCTTGGACTCTAAGTTCCATTAGCCCCAACCCGCATAATCAGCCACAATCTGGAGGGCCACAGGTTTCCCAACCCTGCTGAAGACCCCATGAAATGTGCTCATTGCAGAATAAGTGGCAGCACATGAATAAAGTAGTTGCCACCTGAGATTTCTTCTGAAACAAGCCTTTCTCTGAACCTCTTATCTATAGTGCCAAGTGTATCAAACATAAATAATGTTATACACTCACAAAGCACTTTTGTATTGTATTTCTGATGCACAGAGATGCTGTGTTCTTGATGTGGGGGGTTGTGATGTTTTTAACATGGTATGTGCAATAAAATAGTATTTTTAAGCAAATAATAATAATAATAATAATAATAATAATAATAATAATAATAATCCTCCCCGTAGTAATTGTGCAAATTACAGTTTTACTGCAGTTTTATAAAAATGTGTAAAAGCCAGTTTTGATATGTACCAGGTGCCCTTCCTTTATTCATGAATTTCCCTGCAGCACAACAGCCAATAAAGTTTGCAAGCATGTGAATTTCATCATTCATCCTGCAAGCAGGTATACAAAAGTATTAGTCCAAAACCCTTTCCTTGACTTTGAGTCAAATCTCACTTCACTCCAAGTTCCAGGCTGACCTCTGAGTTGATTTTCTGCAGTCAACAGAGAAGCCACTAGGAAAAAAGGATACACATTTCCTATAATTTACCCTGTGTCATATGCTTACTTGGCCATTAGAGGGCATTTTATACTAGAGTGAGTGGTCCACATGCAGCTCTTGAGCTGCATTAGTAAGCCTCATCAGCAGATGCTTAAAAACAGAGGGAGTTTTCTGTCAACTTTCATTTCATGTCACTTCTCAACCTTTGCTTTCACAGGTACATAGTAACTCTCATTCATATATATATATATATATATATATGCGCAAGAGCAAGGACAAGAGGAGATGGCCAGGAGACATAAAAGACTTTAGTTAAGCACTTACAAGACATGCAGTTAAGCGCTGCAACAACCAGAGTGGATTCCCTCCCAACCACTAGAAGCAATAAACCCATCCATTGTTAATCTCAAAAGCAGCAAATTAGTATTTTTTTAATTTTTTCAAAAATGATTAACTGTGGAAAAACTGTAAACAGTGTCAGAGCACTATTATCTGTTTCCTGAGCTGAAGGTTAGAGCTCTTATCGCTCTTTCGGTGGCGAAGAAAGGAAAGCTGAACTTTCGAACTGTCAAATAGATAAGCCACGGCCACTTACATTCTGGCGGTTCTCTCTCGTTATTAATGTATACTGAACATGCAGTCAATTTGTCTTAAGATGCTCTTGGAAAGGGCTCTAAAGGCACATTTATTCATTTCCCTGGGTATGAAGGCATAATATCTCTTTCCATGTAAACATTGGGGGGGGGGCAGGGAGAGAAGCCTTTAAAATTTATAGCATAGAAGGAAACAAGAAAAAATCATGAAGATACATTTACATATTATGAAGATCAGACTGAAATGCCACAGTAGTAGGAATGATGCAGTCCAGGACACAGTCAGTTTTCTGCTACTGCAAGTACCCTTTTTACAATGCAGTTGTGTATGTGGTCCATAAATCATTGTGCAGAGGGCTGAGATCTTGGCCCTACTTTGCCAACTTCCACAACCCTGTTATAAATCTTAACTTCTGACTGTTGTCAAGACCCATTCCAAGAAGCCACAAAGTTCTACTTGCCATTTGCGTTTCATTACCACAAATAAAACTTTCTCTGTAACACTTCAAGAACAGGAATTTGCCTCACATGACCCGGGGCGATTGCACTACAGTCTTCTCAGTGTACTAACTCTCTCTTAATATATTACACCAGATACATTTATGCAGTATGACATTACCTTCGTGGTGTGCATTATCTGACTACACTGAAAATGGAGACTTTAGTATTCAACACTGCAGTTCATTCTGGGGAGGTCTAACAAACTCCAAGACTGGGTTCCACAGAATGCCTGTTGTCCAATCCAACCTTAAGTCAACAATCCCTTTTATACACAGTATCTGCATTAATTAAATTAATTAACCGTATTTAAAAGCATTTCTAAGTGGTGTACCCTATGTACAATATTTTTAAAAATCCACTAAAACAAAAATACAACTTAAAACCAATAAAACAATATAAAAACATATCAAAGCAAGTAAAACAGAGATTCAGGGGATTCATCCACATAAATCAGGGTCTATCTTACAAGTCAGGGAAAGCCTGGGTAAAAAGATCCGTCTTTACAAGATGTCCGAACAAGAAGTGGTTCTGCTTCATATATAGCAGAGCAAAGGCATTTAACAGAACAGGGGTAACAGCATAAAGTGCCTGTTTTCAAGTTCACCACCCTATGATAGTCTGTCAGTTGCAAAGCCACAAGCAGAATCTTCCTAGATGATCTAAGTCAGGGTGGTCCAACATGTGGCCCACAAGGCCTTTTCTGGTGGCTGCTGCTGAAGCTGCAGAGAACTGGAAGAAACAATGTGAAAGCCTTGCCCTGGTTTGCTCCTGACAACCACAAGCTGCCCACCCCAGCTGCAGCTGAGAATCTTCCTTGGGGGTGGGATAAGGAGAGAGAAAGTAGGAGGGAGGGAGAAAAAAAGAAAGGAAAGAAGCGAAAGGGTTTCTCCAGCCAGACCAGCACTGTCTTCCTCATATGTGTGGGGTGGGCATTTGGAGAGGATCACTAACTTATCCTAGAGGGAGTAAGCGCACATGGGGTGGTTGTGAATGTGTTGCATATTTTGGAGGCAGCAGCGGCACTAAAAGGAGGAGTGGCAAATGAGGGAGAAGGGGGGAAAGGGGAGTATGGTAATCTGCCCAGCAGCCGCAGCGGGTTGCTCATTTGCACACGCTTTTCCTCTCTCCTCCTGCCCCCCTGCCTGATGCTGCCCCACTGAGAGCTGGTAAGAACTCCCTTGCTTTCTCTCTCTCCCTTCTCCTTCCTGCCTGGAGCCTTGCCTGCATCCAGCAACTCCCCTCACAGCAGCCTTCTTGCTTTTGGATCTGATCTGTTTCATAAATAAATATATTAAATCTATTAACAGTGTGTTTAATTTTATAGATAGATGATGGACATATAGATAGAGTATATTAAATAATATTAACTATATTGCAAACACTTTAATTTATGATACGGAAATTTAATTCAGTGTGCGGCCCTGGGTTCTGTGTCAAAGTACTTTTGTGGCCCACCTAGTCTGACAAGATTGGACCACCCTGACCTAAATGATCTTCTAAATCTATACAGGGGCAGGTGGTCTTTCAGGTAATGTGGTTCCAAGATGTTCAGGGCTTCACATATTTACAAGAGCTTGAACACGGCTTGGTATCTGATTGGCAGCCAGTGCAGTTCCTTTGGCACAGGTATAATACATGCACATCTAAGTGTTTCACTCAACTACCAGGTCACAGCATTCTGCACCAGCTGCAGCTGCTGAGCCAATCCAAAGACAAGCCCCATAGAACATATTATAGTAGTCAAATTGTGAGGCTACCAATGCATGAATTACAGTAGCTAAGTGGCTAAGAAGTAGATGATCAAACAACATACAAACAAGCAACTATTGTAAAATACACCCTTTGCATACAACTGGATGATTTCTTTAGTGAGGCTTGTATAGATTTGCTCACAATTCCATATAACACTGAGCAAATAACACTGAGTCAAGCAAAAGTAACTAGTTATCAAGAGCCTGGTTCTCATATAACACCAATCCATGGCTTATAAAGTATGGTTTACTAAACCATGGTTTCATTTGTTTGTCCACACCTGGCCAATATATTTGGTTAACAACCATGAACAAACCATAGTCATTAGTTTAGTACACAGACTATGTTTAACCATAGCATTACGTGTGAATCAGGCCACTCTCTAACAGGTAAGTGTATTCTAATGATACTATTTAGCCTAACAATTTTAGTTTTCTAGTTTTTTAAGCCTGCGGGTCCTTGCTGATCACACAGAAGCAAAATGGTAGGAAGGAATGGGCAATTCATCAATGGCATATCTGCTGTGCCAACTGAGGCACTCAGAATTGGTTAACTTAGCATTTTTCATGAACGATGCATTTTGGGGCCTTAATTTAGCATACCCAGCTTTGTAAATGTCATATACAGGAGATCAAAGATTTGGCATTCATCATAAATTAAATGGCTATCTAGTAACATTAAATATATTCAGCAAAATATATTTGGGAGTCATAATTTAGCTTTTCACTTAGAACTTGTATTTACAAGTGAAACTTAAAGGAATTTCATCCGTATGTACCAATTTAGCAACTTGAAATAAAATAGCCTGAAGGGATTCATGTTACTTAATACACTTCTTTTCTTATGTAGATGATGCTGTGAATAAAGGAAAATGAAAAGAGGGAGAAGTGTTTTGTTTGCCACCCACTGATTAGTATCAATGAGGAAAATGTTTTAACAGTTCTCTAATAATGACAACATGTGCTTAAGAGATAAACTAATACATTTCTTCTCCCAGCTCCAGTTTTTCAGAGGGCCCTGTGCAAGACCTCAGAGGGACCCTTAAAATATCATGGGTGCAGGAAAAAACTGATACAACACTTGTACCCTCTGACAATGTGCCCATTGTGCCAGCAGTTCTTTCTAGGGCTGTGCAGAGGTTCTCCCACTTTCATTGGACCTTTTCTTTTCAAGGATGCCAAGAAGCGGATTTCAGCAATATCCATGTAAGATTAGTTGGAAGAAAGGAAACTGATTTTCGGTAGAGGGAAGACGTATGAAACTTACAATTATGAGGTGCTCCAGGAACTTCTTCATTTAAAAAAACAAACAAAAACATTTGGAGTGCTGAAAAGGTGCAGTTCTAGTTGATGGGGACACAATGCAACATTCTGTAACAGGTCCACTTATTCCCTTTAGTAACAAATTTGGGTAGTTGCTTACCAGCTTGGAATGCAGTAGCTCTTACATACTAAGGGGAAGAGGGGCCCTTGGAATGCATTAATATACAAAGTTGCAACCTGTGGTAGTTACTTAAAGCCTGATCCTATGCTCTGAAAGCGTGATTCACTGGGTTCAGTGAGTCTTACCTCCTGGGAAAGGGTACAAAGGATTGCAGCCTTAAGAAGCCTGTAATTAATTTACTTAAATTATGTTGTGGCAAATCCCATGGAAACAACTACATATGGGATCCATGTGCACTGTGCAAAGCTTAGAGCTCGTAGCATCACCGTCAGAAATTATTCCTAAGTCCAGAAATATTATATCAGCATTAGTTGCTATGTAACATTTCTGAGACGCATCCTTATATAAGATCCAAAGACCCTATATGTTTCCATTCATAGATTCAGCTCCAGAGAAGTCACACACACACACACACACACACACACACACACAGAGAGAGAGAGAGAGAGAGAGAGAGAGAGAGAGAGAGAGAGAGACAGAGAGACAGAGAGAGAGAGACTACTGTAACATTTGCACTTGTGTATGCATGGTTACTTTTTAAATTATGGATTTAGCATGATGTTATAATAGGTCCAGGTATCCATGCATTCAAGAGTGAGGCGACTCAACTCAGGTTAGTTTTTCTTCCTCCCACTATGCCTTTGGAACAATCCTACTACACATTCATTAACTAAAGTGCTTTGGGTGTTTTAATTTTGCATTAATTTTGCAAATAAATGGCACATTACCTTTATGTTCCACAGCTCCGTTTGCTCACCCTAGTCAACTATAGTTAATGGTTTACCATGAACATGGAGGTCATTCCTGCTTCACTCCTCCCCAACGGGAGCAATAAAGCACAATCCCTGGATTAGCTTTACACTAAAACAAACCATGGTAAGCAAAGGTTTGTCCTTGGTTTAACAACTGTGATTTGTTTGAGCAAAGTAAACCACGATCTCTGGTTGGGACATAAAAGCTAATCCAGGTGTTATAGTTTGTTGTTCCTGCTCATGCTAAGGGAGGAGCAAAGAGAGCTACCTGCACATTCACAGCATGCACATTCACACTATGGTTTACTCACTACTGTGACATGCAAACACGAACAATGTAATAAATATCTGGATGTAGTTCAACAGATAACTTGCTTGCAAGTAACTGGCAAGCGCACTGGAGTAAATTGAGCAGCTCATACAATGTAGAAGCACATGTGTTAGCCATTTACCTACTGAACATCAACTTTTACTGTTTTAAGCTTTCCCTCATTTTATGGCTGGGGGATTATTCTAAAAGACTGTATCTTGTTTTAGAATACTAAAGCTCTGCAAAATAATATGGCTATCTCCTTACTTTAGAACACGGCAGCCATGTGAGCTTGATTCCCGACACTACATACAGTGGCCCCATACTTGCTTTTGAAGGTAAGGCCACAAACCATTGTTTACTGTACATAAGTGAATCATGTTTGTTTCAGTTCTTCCTGTTCCTCCCAGCTTGTGCTGAGATGAAATGAACCTCGATCCGTCTTACTGTTGCACCTGAACCAGATATAGTGGTTTGCTTTTCTGCCAGCCAACTACTGTATTATCTGTAACCAAGGTTGTTCTTGGCTTACCAGTCATGGCTCAAGCAATGCGAAATGTGACCCCTGGTTTAGATGCAACACAAAGCCAGAAATCATAGTTTGTTTCTTCCATGGCACTAGCAAGGAGAAGACAAACAGTCCATTATTACTGTCACCATACACCTCTCTCTCTCTCTCTCTCTCTCTCTCTCTCTCTCTCTCTCTCTCTCTCTCTCACACACACACACACACACACACACACACATTTGAAATAACTTCATTGTTCTTTTTGACAGATGCCCTGTAAATGTGTTGGAGAGTGGCATAAAAATACAATAAACATCATTAGAGACCTGAGATCTTCAAACATCCCAATCTTTTGTGGCTCAACCATGAATCCACAATATTATACATATTGTTTAATGTTCATAAGAAGAGAGGTATGCGAACAAAAAGACCAACCTTGACACAGCTTTTTTTTAAATAATCAGGTTCACATTTCCTGTGTTCTCAGTGTGCAGATTTCTTCATAGGAACACTTAACAGCTTGCAATACCAAGGCTATTTTGGGATTCTAACAGCCCACAGATTATTAACCTAAACCTATGACAACTCATCTGCAGCCATAATGTTCCATTGTGTACCAAAAGCCTACTTGTGTCTCCATATTGCAAAATATACAGATTACTGAAGCAATGAAGTGTGGCGGCTCCTATAGAGCTGTTATGGTTTTCTCTAGAAACACCTACTAGGGGTCCCTTTAATGCGCAAATCAGTGCCACTATAGAAGTTAATGGCTATTACTTGGGGATGCATTATTCCATGGATCACCGACATAATAGACCATTATGGCTCTGGCCTTCTATGTTTCTACAGCAAAGAAGCAGGCACTTGAGAAAAATAGGACTTCATAATTAAAGTCCCAATGCATCCAGATTTTTTTTTAATGCTGCTGGAAGGCCTCCTGTAATTTTAGAAACAGGACCGGGGGGGGGGGGGGGACCAGGACCTAGTCTACATAATGGCACACATTCTTACATTGACAGCTTCATACAAATGAGCTTTAAAGATTGCCAACGGTAAGAGCTAATTTTCTGCAAAAGTTTTAAGGTGTTATATTTAAAACAAAAACAATTGGGAGAATGCAGCAAACAAAGAAGATGACTTGAAAACAAGCTTGCCATTAATAAAATCCAAATTGGATTTTTTTAAATATAAAAAGCCATTCTTTCATTTTGATAGGGAAGTGCACACACTTTTGAAATAAGTGAGCAAGCAAACAGTTCCTTAACCTGTCTATACACTCTTGCAGGTTTTGAGATTGAAAGCAAACCTGCCTGCACATATATTTATTAGTTTTGGACCCCTGGGGCTCTTTTAAGCATTAGCAATCTTTAAGATATCACAAAGAAACTATACCTAAGTAGTGACAGTCTCCCTCTCTTTCTCCCTCCCCCTCCCTTGTTTAATCCTTTTAATTTCACTCCTTCCAATCCAAATACCTTTGGGGTTCTTCACTCACCTATCTTGACATCTCCCATCTATTTAATGAAATCAGGCTTAAAAGTAGCTCTCTTGCCTACTCCCTGTTGCTGCTACTAGAATCCTGACTGGTCTCTTGCTGTGTGCTTCCCCTTTCTCTGCATTGAAGATTTTTTTTTTCAACAGCAGCTGACTGCCACCCATCTATCTGCCTCTTTTTAAGAGTGCAGGCGCATCTCACTCCTTTCTTCTGTTAAAATCCAATGAACATGTGTTTATGTTATTTATGAATGGTCACTGGCTCCACACATAATGCCTGATATGATTACTCCTGTTGTGACAGCTTATGATGGAGTTTTCTGGAGGTAGTCTGTTTTACAGACAATCTCACCTTGCTCAAAATCTCTCTACTGGCATTTACTTCAAAAAACCCAACATACAAAATTATGCTTGTGAAACTGAATAGAAGCCGAGACTACATATTACCAAACCATGGTTTCGTGAGAACGTCTGAGCATACAAACTCCCAGAGAGGAGGATGTAGTCACTTCACTCCTCCCCAGTCACTTTGCTGCTGTGTCACATAAACTAAACCACAGCTTGGGCTCATGGTTTGGGGCTCTTCAGGCTAACCACAAACTGTAACCAAGGTTTGTTCTTGTTTTATGGCTTCTGTTTAGACTAGAGAACACTAAACCACAGTATGGGTTCAGATGAAATGCTAAACCAAGCCATGGCTTGGCTTAGCTTAATGCACTGCAGCAGCAAAGAAATAGGGAGGAAAAAACTGGCCACAATATCCTCCCAGGAATCTATGCATTCATGCTTAGCCACAGTTTGGCTTAGTGAGATTTGTGAACCAGACCATGGTGTATTATGTAAATTTTGTATTAATAGAAAATTAATACAAAAAAAAACTATTTTAAAAAGACAATTGGCAGGCAGGGACCAAACCCAGTCTTCTGCCTAGTTTTCCTTCCTATACAATTGCTTGATTGGCACTGTTGCCAATTTTCTAACAGGGTTAGACATGCACAGTCCTGAGAGCTGGATCAGGGGAAGAAATATGTATGTATCACACCTTCAGTTTTTCATGTGGCTGTAGCTGTTTCTATATGCAATTGGCCCCTTGTTGGAAGACAGGGGAAGAAATCCATGTTACAGAAAGAAGAAAAGTAGACAAAAGAGATGCAACAATACTTAAGGCAAATTGAAGGCTAACTTCACTGTGGGGGCAAGCCAGCAGAGAATTGAGCAGGTAGGGGCTTTTGCAATCCTATTCGGCATTCACCCAAGATAGGACCTCACCTTTTGGAGGGAGGAGTGAAAACCAGTTCTGGAATTTTCCAGGGATAATTATTCAAAGGTACAGAATTCCATGAATGTGACAACACAGAGACCATAAAAAAGCACATTTATCTACAGAACTGCCCTCACAATCAGCCTCAACTTCAGTCATGTTGGCACAGCTACTACAGTTCTGCCAGGTGAGCTAATTCTGCGCCAAGGAACTGAGTAAGCTGTTCCAAATGCAACAAAAGAATCATATTTTATAGAAGCAACATTTGTGATTAGTTTGCTTCCAAATTCTAAACCCGATTAAGCTGAACTCCTAACATTCCATTTATCAGCAATTATTGGTTTGAGACAATGATATTCAGCATGGGCCCTCTCCAGAATTGTCATTTCATGTGCTGGGGTGTTTTTAACAAGGAGTATATATGTGATTTTTTTAAAAAAAAACATACTGGGGGGATAATTAGTTCCAGCATTAATACATTCTTCAGTTAACTTCTCTCATTAGAATCATTTGAATTCACATTTTTAGTTCCCTATGATTAACTAGGACCAAAGATTCAGAAATATATTTAAAGTTGTGAAATAATAAAGTAAAATGCTACCATGATAAAACTTTCCACACAAATGCTAATATGCTATAATAAGGTAATGATAAAGGCTGAGCAACTGTTAGGACAAGGCTAGACCTGGTATGAAAAATGAGAGCCACCAGTTACTCTTGGGACTACAACTTCTATGAGCTCCCAGGCCCATGGACAGAAATGATGGGAGCCATAGTCCAACATCTGGAGAGCCACAGGTGTTCCATCCTTATCTTCAGAGTTGGCCTCAGATCTTTAGAAATCTGGTTATAAAGAACCAGCTTCATCATGGGCTCAGTGTATCCACCAGAAACACTGAACACAAAAGAAAAATCCATCAGTGAATGAAAAGTTCTGCTTTTGCCTTTCCCAGTACCAAAAATATCTATGGTCTTCATGCCTCATAATATATATTTGAAATATATATTTGAGGATTTATGACTTAAGCAGCATTTGTACAGTCGTACTTTGGATCCCAAACACCTTGGTACTTGAATGTTTTTGCTCCCGAACGCCACAAACCCAGAAGTGAGTGTTCCGGTTTGCGAACATTCTTTGGAACCCGAACGTCCGACAGGGCTTCTGCAGCTTCCGATTGACTGCAGGAGCTTCCTGCAGCCAATCAGAAGCCATGGTTTGGTTTCCGAACGTTTTGGAAGTCAAATGAACTTCTGGAAAGGATTCCATTCGACTTCCAAAAAAACAACTGTACTAGTAAAAATAATCTTTACTGTTCAGCACTTGTTGACTTACCTCACCCAAGTGAAGCATTGTATTCTTATAGGCATGCCTTTTTTATTTCCTCCTCTCTCTCTCTCTCTTTAATCAGATCCTAACTCTGACTTGGTATCACCTTGTCGAAGCTCTACCTTTTTCATTTATCTATACTAGCAGTGGGGAACCTGTGGCCCTCCAAATACTGCTAGACTCCCATCATCCCTCACCACCGTCAATGCTGGCTGGTGCTGATGGTAGTTGGGAGTCCAGAAACATCTAGATGTCCACAGGTTCTTTTGATCTAGACCTACACAAGCTTGCAATCAACTAAAGAGCCAATAAATTCACTATAGCAATCAAGAACCATGCAGATTTCAGCTCTGTTCCAAAACACTGGGCATGTTTCATCACTCACTACATTCATTCATTTAGAAATTTACAAACTTAGAAATTTATAAACTGCCCCTTTCCCATAGACCACAGACGGTTTTCAGTATAAACATACAGTACATACATAGCAGAACATCCATGCAGGAGTTAAAAACAGTTATCAAATTTAACAGGTAAAGTAAGCATTTAGATTTAAAAAAAAAAAAAATAGCCAAGATTTGCTACAGCTGCATCCTCATGAGCTGAAGGGACAAGTGCTATCAAAGAAAATAAAGTTTCCTTATCAAAGTCTGTAATCTTAGTGCATCAACATGCTTCCAATTTCATCTACCTGGTGTTAGGGCTAATTCATTCCTGCTGTTTCTGAAGTGGTACAGTCTTCTGGGCTGAATTGCTTCAGAATGCAGGTAATATGTGAACACATTCCCTGTTAAAATCTCCTTTCATACAGAAAGCTAGAGTTCCAGTTCTCTCCCCTCCCCGCCCCCGCCCCCCAATTTGTTAGTGTTAGGTGATATGGATGCTGAGGGGAGTTTGTGAAATAAATTACTTGGCCAAAAAAGATAAATAAATGGTTTGGATCCTAAGATAAAGCAACTTTAGGAAGTTCACAGAAAAATAGCTTCCTGTTCCTTCTTCCCCCTTGCAGCAATTTGCACACTTCAAAAAAGCTTCTCTGGAGGACTTCGGGGGTGTGTGTGAGGGGGCTCCTGAACAATGTGGGATGGAGCAGAGGGAGGCAGAAAACTTTCATTCTAGTTTCCTACTTCCTTAAATTAGCTTATCTTCAGATCAGAGCCAATGCTTTTGATGGAAAAAGCTGCGGCAGTCATAAATGCCCACCACTTGCAAACATATAGCTTTTAGAGATTGCATTTACTTGTATTCTTCACACTGTGCAAGCTTCATCAATGAAAGGGGAAGGGGAAAGCATCTCTAATGACATCACTTTTACCGTAATTCAAAAATCATGTTCCTCACAGCAGCTGGAAAGATTAAGCAGGCCAAGACTAAACAATAACATGATTTGTTTGGGAAATGTATTTAAACCAAGATTTTATATTTTTTATTTTTTTAAAAAAACTTGTTCATGTGTTTATTTGATTGCATTATCTCACACTGTTCTGCTTGCAGCATGCAGGTCATACTCCATTCATGGCTTAAGGAAGCGAATTTGTTTCAGCCTGGAAGGCAAGCAAGAGGGAATTGAATCCTCTTACTATATGCAAACAAGGCCAGGTACATTTTCCCTCATAATTTTCTTTGATGCTGTTTATACCTCATGAGGCAAGAACTCAAATACTGGCAACTTTTGTACTTTGGGCAGGAGGGTCCTGTTAAATGGATTGTCCTCTCTTAGGTGGATGCCCAGTTCACACAAAATATGAAGTCATACTATGGCTAAATGTGAATGAGTAAGCATGCACTCACCAAAAAAAAATATAGCTGCTTCATTTCTTCTCTAGCCCTGTTGCACTACCCAGAGCGAAGCCTGGCTTAGCATGAGTCTTGAAGCTAAGCTTGTGGGTTTTTTTCCTCCAGAAAAACCACAAGTTGTAAGCCAAGAACAAACCATGTAACTCTAAGCCAAACCATAACTGAGCTCATGAGAGTGCAGCAGCAGAACAAGGGAGAAGAGAAACAGCTGTGATCTTTACCCTGGATTGCCTGCACACTCATACAGTAGAAACTCTAAGCGTTAGAAAAATTGTGGCAAGCACAATGATTGTGCAGGAACTTAACTTTTTTGTATAAAAGTTATGCATGTACAATGAAATAAAGTTAAATAGCCTACTACAGTCTTCTGGGGAGATTGGCAATTTTTAAATTCTGCTAATGACCTGTAAGAATATTTCTGTTTGTCTTTTTATTATACTTGTCTGATTGTAGCATGTATTTTATTATTCTGAACATACTACTTCGAATTGCCCTGGAATTAGGAAATGGAAGATGGTATACAGCTATTCTGAATTAATAAATTATAAACTTGCTACCCCATAATACTACACTTTTTCAACAGACCCAAGGGATAGTATTCCAAGAAAAAGCTGTTTCCGTGTTTCCAGGCCATGTTACGTGTTTCCAGACGATGTAACATTGCTACTGTAACACCTCTGAACTGTGCCTATATAACACCCACAGTTTATTCTGTAAATATTTCTGGCATGTACCAATATTGTAGCTTGGCTGCCAACAATCTTGTTTATCCCCCTCACTATGGTTGGGGAGTTCAGGTGAGCAAGATGACCCCAAGGCTTCCTTCCAACACTTCCAACTAGAGAAGGATAATTTCCTCCCCATCTCCAGCCGGGGTGGAAGTCCATGATTTGTTTAAGCTCTGGGTGTCAGCAGAGAGCCAAAACAAACACCTGCATTCTCTAACTGGGTACTAGCTAGAGGGGGACAGCAGAGGCCCGGCTGGATGACTGGAGTATGCACAAGTGAGAAATTCTTCACATGCATGGCACTATCAAAATGAAGCACATAGGTGTTAAAAGGCACAGGACGATACTTCAGTGCCTGGGTAATGACTATACACCACTGTAGTCCTAAGGGAAAAGAAATCACTGCTAGCTTCTCTAGGTTAGAAGACAGTCAGTTCAGAATAAACTAAGAGTGAATGCATGGAACACACAAGAGAAAAGTAAGTCCTGAAATGGGGGGGGGGGGAGAGAGTGAGCTTGGAGATAAAATGGCCAGGTTACATGAAAGCAGGAATGGTGCACCTGTGGCTCCAACACCCATTAGGCCCAGCCAGCCTGGTCAATCATCAGGGATGATGGGGATGATTTGAGGGGCCACATATTTCACACCCCTGCTTTAAAGTGTCCCAAATCCAGCCTCACTACTGTTCAGGATTTGCACAGTCTCTAGTAGAACTGACTCATCTTCATGGAAAGAGATTAGATAGTAAAGTCCCTAAATGGTGCTAGAATGAGCTTCCATGAGCAGTAATTGCTATTCTAAAATGTGGCAAGAGAAAAATTGTGTGCTATTGCTCTCATTCTGTATGTGTGTTTTGTGTGTGTATACACTCTCTGCCTGTTTGTGTGGTGGAAAATAAAGAAACTTCCCAAGGGGGAAAAAATCCTTTGCAAAAGTCTTTCATAGAGCTTGTCAGAGGAAACATCTGTTGTCCCCTGTGGAGGCTGAAAGACTAGGGAGGGAGGGATGACTTCAGCCAAAACTAAATTAATAATAATAATAAAAGAAGGAGGGGGAAACAGTGCAATGAATGTTTTTTTGCAAGACAGTGAATCTAAATGCCAAGAAAGAAGGGGGGGGAGCCCTGTGTGTGAATATGTTGAATAAGCAATTAACTCTCTGAGCTGGAAAGTCAAAGCTATAAGGGGTTAAGTTGATTTTGAAGCCTATGGTCTATGAAAATGGAAACATCACAAAATGGACTAATGATTCTGGTAAGAGAAAACATCTGTTCGTGTTATAAGGTCAGCAGGAAATGAACACTATTTACTCTGTCCTTATTGGTTAAGCCTATGGACCTTGAAAGAAAACCACACATGTCTTGACTTAGTGTTAACGAAACTTATGAAAACCTTCCAACTGCCTTGCAAGTAGCCATCTACCTCACAACAACATCCCTACTTGTGACATTTCTATATGGTACCCTGAGCCATGGATGCCATAGAATAAGCTTGATTATTCTCTTCTCTTCGCATATTTCTAAATTCACAGAATGCTAACAAACTCTTTACTTGACTTCTCTTTGTTTATGATGTCTAACCGCCCAATCCTATGCATATCTACTCAGAAGTAAGGCTCATGCAGTTCAGTGTGACTTACTACGCCTAAGTAAGTGTGCCTATGATTTCAGCCTAAATATTCTGTGTAGCACTTATCTATCTGTTCAGCGATTATATACAAAAAAAAAAATGCGTTGTGTTTCTTTTCCATCTTATTTCAGTCTGTATGCTTTCTTGTGACAGTTTAAGGCTGCTTTCACTCAAGGGAGCTGGAGTGAGTGGGCAGAAGTCGCTACATCAGTTAACCAAAAAAACAACAACTCCAGAACACGCAACTCAGAAGCAAAGAGTAAATGTTTAATCTAGAAAATATGAATAGATAGGTACTCGACCTATCTATACAGATGAGAACACTGTGTACTTCATTTGCTGACAAAATTGAAGCTTCAGGGGACCTTTTCCCTCAATTGCTCTTCCAATACTTTTCAGCAAATCATCGACATTTGCCTAACAGTCCTTCAAAAGCATATTTAGGAAAGCTTGGTTATTGTTGTTTTCCTTTTTTTACTATTACTAGTTTGACAAAATTAACAACTGTGGAATGTATGTGGCTCCAGGCCCAGTCACACTTCCTGTGACCTGAGAGAAAGCTCCCACAGGAAACCATGATATAAAACTGCAAGTATGAATCAAGGTTCGCTTTTATAAACAAGAGAGAGTGCTAGTTTACCTCCTAGAACTCATGGAAAGCATTAATAATAATATAGAAGAATTTCTTTTTGAAACACTTTTCATTTTAAAACCTATTATCAACTTCAGTTTTTACTCTCCCAAATAAATACATATGATTCATAATTAGCAAATGAAAAATTAATTAAAATGAGAGAGAGAGAGAGAGAGAGAGAGAGAGAGAGAGAGAGAGAGAGACAGAGAGAGACAGAGAGGTGTTTCCAATTATGGATTTGGTACAGTACATTATTTGCTCACAGAAGGTCCCAGGTTCAATACCTGGCATCTTCAATTAAAAGGATTAGGTAGCGGAAAAGATCTCTGCCTGTGACCCTAGAGAGCTCAGTAATAGGGTAAATGAAGAAAGTATAAAGCAGGTTCCTAAATATTCTACTTAGGTAAGGTTACATGGCTGCTGACCAATGCCAGGAAAGCATGCAACACCTGGATATTCAGCACTTAAGCAACGAGACATCCTTTCCCATCATTCCATCACTGGGAGCTTCCTGTATTCTGCCCCACCAGAAGTATTATAATGGCACACAAAAAAGGACAGTCTTTACAAGGGCATATAAGCTTAAACTACATCAAAAGACATTTGAGTGAAGGGTGTAAAAACCCTCTTGCCCTGTATGTTAAGCAATGCATGCCCTTATTCAGAGGCACACATCTGTGCAAGCAAATTGTGAGTGCTGCTTGAGAGATGCTACTATGGCAAGATGGCAAAGCTATATGGCTGACCCACTTCCCTTGCAGGGCAATGCAATGTTAGTTTTGGGTGCTTTTTGTGCATGCAGAGGACTTATCAAGCTGGAATGTAGAAAGGAGGGTGCAAAGTGGTAGCAGAGGAGAGTTTTTAAAAGCTGTGCTAAAAAGATATCCAGCAGAAGTTATTGGTGTCAAGGAACCTCTAACCTTAGATTTCTACCACCTTTGATATTGCATGGCTCTGCACAGTAGAATGAGCAGGCATTGCTTCTCCATTCCAAAGATAGCCATATGCACTTTTTTAAAGAGCGAACAATTAATGTTCCGTGTTTCATCTTAAAAATGAGAATATGTGCAATCAGTATAGCATCATCTTAAAAATGTGTGCACACACAAACTTTACATCTGCCAAGCAAACAACCAAAGGCGCAATTTTGTCTGACCGTGAGTATTCAACATTATGCACAAAACATGCCAAATCAGATGTAACAGTTTAATATCTAAATGCTCACTTACCAGCCGGCCCCACGATTTATTATATTTTAGGGGGAAAGAGTGGCAGCCTAAAAACTACGCTTTTCACTGTAGTGCTATACATATGTTGAAATATGAGTAACAAACGTGCTCGACATGCAATTAGGCAAGCATGTGGATCTTATTGCTCCTAAAGGCTATTATTTGATTTCCTGCTCTGAAGCGAGTGGTGAAAAGATTCCAAGTCTAAATGCAGAGGAATTAGATCATTCTTTGGGGTGGTCGCATCATGGGCTGGAAACCAGATGGAGTGTTTTAAAAGCCCTTTGTAACTGAACCAACTCACCAAGTTGCTTGGAAACATACATATGTAGTTGCTGCTCTGGGGCAACATTTGGCCTAGTTTTCGCTGTATCTGACAATACTCATAGACGGCACCATCAACAGAAGTAAGTAATCTTTTGGGTGGTGACTGGTTCCCATTGTGGGAGCCTGAACTCTTATGGCGGAAAAGCATAGCCAAACTCTTTAACATTACATGTACCAGCTTTTGTGCTGCCATATATCATACAGCATATTTATATTTCTAAAAAGAGCAAATATTATGAACAAACTGAAATCCCCTCCTGAACAATGGAATTTGTTTGGAGTGTGTGTGTGTGTGTGAGAGAGAGAGAGGGGGGGGGGTATTATGATTTATGTGGAAATAATTTCATTTGGTTGTGTACTTTTGATGTTCTATTTATTGCTTATGACGACTTTTGTTACGTTTGAAATTATGGTTTTTCATGTTGTAAGTCTCCTTGAACATGGTTTGAACTATGGAAAGGCAGCATACAAAATTGTGTGTGTGTGTGTGTGTGTGTGTGTGTGTGTGTGAGAGAGAGAGAGAGAGAGAGAGAGAGAGAGAGAGAGAGCGAGCGCACACCAAACAGCAAGATGATACATCCCAGTTACATTGCTGAAGCCTACACGGATCCACTAACAGGGGCTGAGACACCTGCCTAGTTTTTAGCCTTCTCTCTGCATCCTTTCAAGCTCTCCCAAGGTGGCAGAGCAGCCTTATAATAGTTGAATTGCACTGATGATCAAATACTGATACAACACTTCTAGTACCCTGATTTTTCCAGAGTTCCAAAATGCATGGAGGAGCATCCATGGATGAAAAGGGCTCCACACGGTCACCTTCCACGAGTTGGAAATGACAAAAGTGGCGACAGAGAAAGGTGGAGCTAGTACATTCATCCCCACTGCCCCTTGTGTTTCCATACCCGCTTCCGTAATGCATGAAAAAGGGTATAGTGTTCTGAGCCCAAGTCTCCTACCCTGTTGGGCCTCAGGTTGAAGGGAACAAATTGCAGGCTGCTTGCCTCCTTTCAGCCCAACTCTCAGTGTCTGGTGAGCATCTCATGCCTACACACTGCTCTCCAACCTCTCTGCTGCCAGGGTTTGTTGGAAATATAATGACAGGATGGATCTCTTACTATTTAAAAAATCCAGAATGTCTTTCAGAATTAATGACCCGCTTTGACCCCTTCTTTTGTCTCCTCTCTGGCCGCCTACAGCATCTGCACATGGGATACCTATTTATTTATACGCTACAAAAACAAATACAGCCCACCCTTCATATCTATGGATCCCAGGGAAGGGTACAACACATAGTACATAAAACCATACACATGCTTTTACTAAATGGCAGAGCAAAAGTTCCTTAAAACAAACAAGACATCTATGCAAGTTAGAATAAGAACTGAAAGCATATTTGGACTTCTTGCTTTGTACAGTCCAATATCTTTTGATTAAGACAATAATTAAAATCAAGAGACTTGGAGATGAAGAATTGTATGTGTTTGCATGTCTGAAACTCCACTTTCTCAATTTCCACTATAATTAATTAACCATAAAAATTATTTATACAGCAAACTTGAGCAGAGGGAAGGAAAAATAATGTGTGGTAATCAAGAGGTGAGGTTTTCACAGTATCTAATGTGATTTATTTTCAGGAGAGTGAAACCCTGCAATATGGTTTAACTAGTGGATTGCACCATAAACTAAATCAGTTCTGGATGAAACCTTAAAAGCTGCATTTCACTATGCCTGCTGATGCATAGTTCGGTAATCTTAATAATAAATATTAGGCCACTTCAACCTTTGCATAGAAAACCAAGGGTAAATTTTTAGCACTTTAGTTTCCCCTATTGAAGTTAAAATTAATGGCCACATAAAACTGCTGATTCCTACCAAATGAAGCTCTACAATGTATCAACTCAGGGACAGAGCAAATTCAGGGATAGCTTAAATATTTCACCTGAATTATTGCTGTATTTTGTAACACTGGCAGTTTTATGGATCTTGTTGGTTTTATAAATTCCTAAGTATTTGAGACTTCCTAAATAAACAAAGGCCTTAAATAAAATGAGCAATCTATTGTTTACGCACAGAATGAGAATGAACCTATGTATTCAATTTTAGTCTCATGCACCTGAACTTGGAGGAACTCAGCAATATTTTAAGTTCACAACAAGTCTGCAGGGAAGGCTATGGTGAGAGTTAGAGACTGAACCTGGTATGTTTGTTGGCTTTGTTTCATGAAAAACATATTCGCCTTTAGCCAGGTCTGTAATCACAGGGGTTGGGTAGGTTGCTCACGTTTGGGGGGCAAATGCTGGCTATTGCCAGAGAAACAACAGCCCAAGATAGCTCACAAAACTATTCTTGCGCATCACAGGCTCCTCCATAGCATGCTTGCCTCTACGCTGGCAGAGCTCTTTTCCACTGGTAGAGGGAGGTACTTTTGCTAAATCCTAATCCCCTTCAACCAGCAGATATCAGGGTTAGGGCTCAGTTTTTGCCTTGTGGATTGGCTTTCAAAAGTGGTCAAAGAGCAGGAGGGTGGGAGCAAGCAAGGCAACAGATACTTTCAAGCCTACAAAAACAGAAAAGGGGTAGCAAGAAGATGCGGAACTCAAAGATTTCAACAACAAGAGCTACTGTGAAAGGCTGTTTGGTTACAGTTTGGTTAGCTAGATAAGTGCCTGAAGGAACCCTATGAGATCAGATTCAATGTATACATCTAAGATGATACGCTCTCCTGTCTTCTATTCATACAGGGAAGCTTTTCAAAAGCTAAAGGATGGCAAGTGTGAGAGGCAGAAGCAGGGCAAGTACGTTCCACCACTTCCCCTTAGGTTTCAAGCAATCTAAATGGTTACACTTCAAACTCCAAAAAGAAATAACCCAACTCTATCAAAGCATGGGTCTAGGATTCAGCAACCTAACATGGCAGCTAAATGGACAAACAAGACATTAAGAGGCATGCTATCATTTCAACTAAAATTTCTAAATTTCACAAGCTATGAACGACTTGCTCACAAATTTATTGATAGCTGGACGAATTATTATAGCTAGGGAGTGGAAGGGGCAAGCAGAATATAAAAAGGAAGAATGGTATAAAGAGGTGTAGGATATAGCTATTAACAATAAATTAACATATGCCATTGAGGTAAGACAGGGAATATGCAGGAGAAATGATTTTGAGGAGATATGGAGGGTGTTTGTAGAATTTGTACTGTTAAAATGGAAAGGGATCAAACCATCGCAAGAGGTGTTGTAATTTTGGGAGGTTGGATAGTTACAATGGAATGGTCTCGGTGGTGAGGTCACATGTTTATTCTTATTTATTTATGATTATTACTTTGTCAAAATAAATAAATAAATAAAAATTGAAAACAGGAAAAATGGAAAAAGAAAAAATAATAATTAAAAATTCTAAATAATGAATGGTACATAAATATTTGAAATGTTTTTTTAAAAAAAACATCGAACACAGGTTTGTCAGTTAGTTCCCATACATTTTAAAGAAAAAAAATCTTTTTAAAAATTGTGCAAACATTATGACTTCATCTACATATATAAGTGTATGCACTTGGGATACCCTTTTATACAGCCAAGTAACTCTTGGAAAATCCAGCCAAGCCACAGCAGGTTCTGCCAGCCTAGTTGGAAGCTTTGTCCAAAATTGCTCCCCCTCTTGGCTGTATATGAAAAGTCAGAGTGCAGAGAAAAACTTTCACAAGCACTCCCATAATTCATGCCATATTCCCAGTACAGTGGTACCTCGGGTTAAGAACTTAATTCGTTCTGGAGGTCTGTTCTTAACCTGAAACTGTTCTTAACCTGAGGTACCACTTTAGCTAATGGGGCCTCCCGCTGCCACCGTTGTGCGATTTCTGTTCTCAACCCGAAGCAAAGTTCTTAACCCAAGGTACTATTTCTGGGTTAGCGGAGTCTGTAACCTGAAGCGTCTGTAACCCGAGGTACCACTGTATATGTGACGACTGCCAAAGTGACACCCCTCCCCCCCCAGGCATGTATAGGTCACAAAAAGCAGAGGACCTTCTTTCCAGGAAGCTTCAACTTACAAGTAGGCCAGAGATCTCCAAGCTAGCTTTTTTCTTTTTTAAAAAAGGGGACATTCAGATCCAAAAGGACTGTTTAAGACAATGGAAAAGGTGACTGGTAACAATGTGAAAAATAAATTAAGTAGGTCCAGGTTCCCCTAGAACCCTAGGTCCTGATCAAGCATTCCCATTTCTCTTCCCACAGTCAAAGATACACCCCACAGTCACCACAGTGTTTGACAGTGTTTCTCATATGAATGAAATAATTATAAAACATGGAGTCCCCTTTCATGATTAGTCACTCATGTGAAGTTGTCAATGTATGCACAGACAAGGAAAATGCATGGGTGTTTTGTAGCAACATGCACTTTGCATGCAAATTGCAATCGCATACCACTGGGAAGTTGTGAATTTTGCTTTTAAAAAGCCCTACTTGCAGCAGTCTTCCATTCTGTTGCAGTAGGGTAGAAACTAAATGCTAGCCATATTGTTTTGATAGTCAAGAGCTCTGGAACTGGGTTTTGTTTTTGCAGAACTCCTTAAAACCAGCATGTGTCAATAAACTCAAAGATTTTTTTTGTGTGGATGGCTTTCTTAACCTATTTGAATATACCGTATTGAATTTCTTGCACTGGATCTTCTTGTATAGTGCATCTTATCGCATTCCACTAAAATTTTCATGGACAAAACATTGTTAGGAATGCCAAATACAGAACATTCATGGACTCAATGACCTTTCCATCCTTTCCTAATTGTATAGTTCTGTGAATAATTACTGCAGGAACAGTTTGTAATATTTAGAGCAAGTCAACAGATTCCAGTCTTAGTTGGTTCTCACCAGGTGTTAGATAAACACCCTGGAGCAAGCTAATAGTAACCAAGGTTTGTAGTCATTAATTTGATTATGCATCAGTGCTCCTTCTTAGAACTTAGTAGTTTCTAAATGAAGTAAAAGAAATAAATCACCTTTGTTGTTTGGCTGTATACCCAGCATCAGTTTTTAAAATGGGCGTACATTTCATAAATCACTTCGCGTGGGTGGGGAAGGTATTAATAAAAATGGTGGAAGGAACAGGGAATAATTGCATTAAAATGTAATAATGTAATCTTCTCCAAAGCTATATGTTATAGGCTCTTAGTGGCATTTTAACAATTTGCTACATTAGGTATCTCTATTGAGTGAGACAATGGCCAATAACTATACTTATGAAGTGGCAGCTCTAAACATACAGAGAGATGGTCCATCTGTAATTTCTGGCTATGAGGTATGACCAGCATCACTGTCCACCCAACAACTATTCATAAGCCAAAGGATACAAGAGACATGTTAATACCTGGCATAAGCAAAGGTTACAAGCAACCATCACAGCCAACACATGGCAAGTTCATGTGACACAATAAATGGTGATTTGTTGAAAATACAAGGAAGTCAGGTTTTTATCTATTACGTCCCCTGCGGAGACTATTGTACAAAAAATGGTCACAAGACAGTGGCTGTCAAACTACAATATTTATACTGCAAAATTACCACAGTTCATTGGACACTCCTGATGATACAGGAGTAGGTTGATTTTCTCAAAGGAGAGGACAAAAATGTAGAGAGATCAACTGAGTCATTATTCAGCTTCTACAAATTAAATAAAAACCTACTCCATTTTATTCCCTAAAACTCCTGTCTTTGGAAAAATCGGCCACATCATCCTGATCAAACAAAAGAGAAGGACCCTAATCTAAATTCACTAAAATCAATTGATGCTTTAAAATTTTTAAAAATGAAATAAATATACCTCACTTTGCCTTTCCTAAAAAAACTGTTGAGTCTGATTCACAAGTGACATATTCCTGCTGAGGATGAATTGTGTATGCTTCCCATTTCTGGAAACCGAGGAAAGCACATGTGTTTATGCAAAACATGCAGAATGCTTGCTGGATTCCAGCTCAGAACATGCAGGAGAAAGCAACAGCATTTCCTCAACTAAAAATGTAGCATGTTAATTGTCCTTACATCATTGTATAACAAATGACACAACGAAACAGCTAACAACCAAACTTCAAGCTTTACAAAGTACTTCAATGGGAGCTGGATTTTTGTTTTTGTTTTTTTCCTTTTTCCTCATGAGCAGGAATCACCCTGGAGTTGTCAACTGAGCACCATCTGCCGTGTTATTTTAGAACAGGAATCCTGACAATCTTTGCCAAATAAAGGAACACTTTCCCCCTCCAGATATTCCATCTTCTGCTCAGTGTGATTCCGTAAATCTTGGTGGGGTATAGGGCACCGAAGTGCCCTGTGTGTGTATTGGGGGAGGGCATGCACTGTAGCTCACAGGAGAGTTTTGCTTTTTGGAAGAGGTGGAGAAGTAACGCTTAATTCCTGAAGTAAGAAGTGCCAGGTTTTTTTAGCCTGCCTGGAGACAAAGCTAAACATGGCAGTATTAATACAAATGGAAGTTGTATAATATGTATATACATTAAATTAGAAAGCAGGCATTTCTGCAACCCTCATATCAGGACTCCTGCTGAGAGACCTTAACCTTCTGTCAGGGTCATGATCCAGATCAGACCCCCTGTATTTCCTTTTTATAAAAAGCCATTGCAGCTACAAATTACATGAATGTTAGCATATTTAGTTTGACCATGGATGTGATACCTTTTGGCCTGGAAACTCTTTCCCCAATTCCATATGTGGGGGCTGTTTGACTATACACTGAAGAGAGGAAAAAGCATTACTATGTCACGCATTAGCATCCTGGCATGAAACACAGTTTCCATGGCCAAACTATACTCTATGGCCAAGTATGGTAAGAGTACAAAAAAGAAAAATGGCCTGAGGATCTGGAGATAAAGAATTTCAACAAGAGAAGCCACTGAGTAGGCACAGATATCTGATCGCCTAACCAGGAAGTGTTGGTATTTGAGGGGGGAGGATCCAAATTATTCCACTCACTGTAGTAAAAATAGAACTAAATAATTGATCATTTTACCACCTGAGGTGATATGCCTCACTGGTAGAGCAACCCACAACTAAATCTGCATCAGACATATTCATCTGTTGCACATGCGCTAACAGATGGTGAAAATAGTGAGAGAAATGTCAATAGTTATTCAATAAATTGCCTGTTCTTGGCCACATCATTACATATTTTGACATGGGACTTCTTCTGAAAGTCCAGTTTGGAACAGGCCTCATTCACACATCACATGAAGCTGAGCAATTATTTAGCGTGAATCTGTGACCATCTGGTCCTCAGGAGAGGAGATTATTGCCACTTTGTTCCTCACCCATTTTGATGCTGTGTTGCACTGATCTAAGCAATGGCTTGGCTTAGCATGTCATCTGAACACATGCTTTTGATTTAGCGCTCTCCAGGATAGCCAAGAGTTATTAACCAAGGTTTGTCCTATGGTTTGTCTGCGCGGGATAAATCATGAGCCTGGGTTTGGATGATATGGCATAACCACAGCAGCATAATGAGCAGGGACAGCAAAGCATCCATGAGCAGCTCCTCAAGAAGCCTATACACTTGTGCAATCATCACATTAGAGTGATGTACAAACATCATTGTAAAAATGGTAGAACTGGAAATACTGTAAGGCAACAATTTGAAAGGATATTTACTTGGAAGCACAACCCACTAAAATAAATGGGGCGAGTCTAGGCTAAAGTGTCTTGCATTCAAAAACCTAGAGGTAAGCATTTCATCAATTCACTGTAAAGTTTATTATGGTGAAAATACAAAATTGTTAATACTTGGTAAGCATCACATGATTTACTAGTTGCTATGGTTCAAGCCATTCTTGCTTATGAGTTTGTAACGTGACAGCAGTAAAGAATCAGAATTGGATTTTTAATTAAAACCTGTCCAAAAATGATATTTGCTGCTCTCTATATGAACTCATAGGCCAAAAAGTATGCAAAGTCAAGACAACTCAGCAGAAGGATCTTGTGTCTGCTAATTTAAAAACCCAACAATATTCTTAGTCCAGTGGGATATACCTTTAACTATCAAATATTACATAACCCTTGGACAGGAGATGCACAAGAATAGATGTCAACAGTAAGAGTGTGAAAATTTCTCATCCAGATTCCTCGATCTTCCTTTCCTTCCACAATAATTACTTCAAACCCAGCTGTTTCCGAGTCTACTGTGCTTCCAGAACTTTGTAAGTAATACTTTACTCTTAGATGCCACAATACTGAACTCAAACCTTACAAGCCCCTGCTTTGATGTACATTTAAAAGCTGTGCGTGTACATGTACATAGATATCCATTGATGTCTGAAAACCAGCAGTTTACACTAGTCTAGAAGCAGTGTTATATATGTTTAGAGATTCACAGACATGAAGCATCCATGGATTAATCATGAGACAAGGCTACATTATAAGACCAGGGAGTAAAGTTACCAGAACCATAGCTAGAGCTGTTCCCAACACCAACAACATAAAATGAAACCTGGGAATACATGAAAATGAAACATACAAGATTGCCTTCTAGCAAATCAGACTGCTGGTCCATCTAGTCTAAACTTCTTTGACTGTCAGAAAATTTCCAGGGTCTCACAGAGGGAGGTATTTTCCAGCCTTGCTATGCAAGAGCCTTTAGCTGAAAAGCAAAAGGGACTAAAATGGATACCTCCAATAAGCTATGGCTCCTCCCACATCACTTTTACCCATATGCAGTTCCACTGTTCTATTCAATGAAAATGCCAGATAGCCCAATTCCATCTATGTCAAGAATGTCAGTCTCTGCTGCATCTGTTTCCCTACTCCAAATCCCAATCACTTATTTGCCAGTGCAAGGGAAATTAGGTCATTCCCACAGGCCTTAGGATGTCTCTAGTCTGCTATGCACATTATTCCAAAGCATCATTCCTCATACAATACTTCTGCTCAAGAGCTGGGACTGTAGAATAAGGAGGCAGCTACCCCAGTGGTAAAGGTGAGTTACTCTCTCAAGCACCAAGTCAAGGGACAAGGGGTCAACATACACTGCAGTTCTGGTGTTAGGCCTGAGCCTAAGGTCTGCTATAATAACAAAGGGGAAATGTTGCTAACGTTGCAGCTTTTTTGTCAAATGATCTAGAAAAACGCATCGAAGTGTAATTTTTAAAAATATGCTGCTCCTATATTTCCTACAGAAATATCCAAAATAGTTGCTTATACATATTTTTGCATTGCAAAAAAGTTAGAAATGAGGCAGAATACAGGCAGGCTGTTGTATTTGGGGAAAGTTTGTTTTTGGTACCGTCCAGGGAGAGATTTATTTCATGATCCCTTTTTTATAGTTTCAAACTGAAAGCTGCCCTGCTATCCCATTATGTACACGACAAGTATGAACACAGTGACATGCCGAAATATTTGCCTTCCTCCTGTATCAGCGGTGCACAGTACACCATGAACTAACTTCCTTTGACCTAGTTCCTGAGAAGTTTTGGAAGTGTGCATCTTATTTTGTATGCAGTATCCACAGTATTTTTGCTAGCAAGGAGCAACTGAGCCCAGCCCTTTGGTTAAATTATCTGTAAATGTTTTCTCCCGCATTGGCTAAATTTCTCTCCAGAGATGTCATATGGAGACATTTTTGAACAAGCGCCCATGCCCTTTTCAGAGTACATTAATTCTCTCGGAAAAAAGTGTGAAGCAGAGAACATAAGGCAGAGAGAAAGGGGGCTTGTCTTGCACAGTTAAAACTACTATATGAACAGCTTTTCTCAGAATTCATTATTCTAAGATTATCCTTTGGCTCCCCCGCCCTTCCATTGCCAACATAGAAAGAGTCATTTGCCAGACAGTATCCTCTGATGTGGCTGCACTTCCTGTCACTACTGATAAGGGAAGAATAGGCAATAAAGAAGCAACAGCAAGGTTTTCAGGAAGGGAAGGGACTGGAACAATTAAAACGGGGTTATTAAAAAGCCTTGCATCTTTGAACTTGAGAACCCTGCTGAAGGGCTGGACAAGCAATGTTGCTAGGAAGCTTAGGATTCCATTTTACTTTTGCCAGATAAGTATATTGCTATTGGCCTCAGATCAGAGAGGCCTAATAGATATTTGGGGGACTGGAAGGTGGGGTGGAATAATCAGGAAATAAAACTCTTAAATGGTAGTGAGCAATTGATTGAAGAAAACAGAAGAGCCTTTAAAAACCAGCTATTTATCTGTCTACCTTAAGCAGAAGTGGAACAGGAAATTAATTCAATTTGCCACAGACTTACATTACGCTGTTAAGTTTCTATTTAATTTTAAAAAGAAATCCACCCTCCCTCAGCCACCCCCCCCCCCCAATCCAAAGCAGAGTTATCAGTGGACAAGCTAGTAATTGAAGCTTATAACGTTCCAATTAAACAGATCTAATCATTATTAGTAGGTAGACTATAAAGTATGGAATAAGCTTGAAAATGAAAGAATTAAAAAGGGAACTGCTTAAAAGGATAAAAGACCTTCTTCAGAAGTCATTTTGTTACCAATGGATTCTGATTTGCTGAAAAATATCCTGCACCCATAGGTATTGCCATTACAGTCACAGAAGCCTTTTACACAGGTTACCACTCTCTGTGTTTTAGATGATATGGCTGTTTGCCAGTAATTTAGCTTTAAATATGAAAATGGATATCCAATCCAGTTTTCTAGATATAATAATAGCACAGAAGATTGATGCTATCATTCCACAGCCCAATGACTATTTAAAATGCTTTTAAGCTGAACTTACAAAGCTCCAGTGACTTCTAGAATTGCAGGAACTGTTAAATAGGAAATAAAATTAGCAATCTACAATAAAATACAAAAGCAATTCAGCATTTCATTTTTTTTCAACAGCATGAACATGGACAGTCCTTGTACAACAAATCAGTAACATTGCAGTATATTTCTGGGCTTACTGGTGGGTGGTGGGCAGGTGAGAAGAAACAAAATATACTCTCATCTAGAAGTTAATCATACACTGCCAAGGCAATAAAATATAGGTTTCCACTGATGAATGAGACCATACCAGCTAAAAGACGCCTAAGAGTTTAAAAGAACTCCCAGAGAGCCAAGTTCGAGATTGGATCTTCTATGTTACAAGCCACAGTAAAGCAGTTCTTTATTCTGTTTTCTCTTGTGAACTATCACTAAAAAAATTCTGCATTTTTCCCCAGTTCTTTCACAGCCAAAGAAGATCTTGCATTCAGAAAGTTCAACAGAATATTTCTCCTGACAGCCTGACTGAAACCTAATCATGCTGCTTTCAGTCTTACTCAGATTTTCTGTTTCAAAAATGATATCTATCCCTTCTATGGCTGAAATCACTGGGGAAACAGAGTTGGTACAACTCAAATTCCCTTTGGCACGGAGTACTGTACCAATGACAAAAAAATGTGGAGGTGTAACTGTAATGTTGCCTTCCCAACAACAGGTAGTGCCATGCCCAGAATTAGTGCCATTACTCCAGTTTGTTCTTAGCAATATAGTTGTTCTGTTCAACAATCAATTTGGCCTCATCTTTTCTCTAGCCAGCAGCCAAATAGTTAATGACAGCAACCTAGCCAGTAACTTCCATGAGTTCAAGCTGCTGCCAACAGCTGTTATTTCTGATGACTGTGCTATCGCCCAGTGAACAGACAGAAGAATGAAAGTTAACCCACAAACAAAACAAAACTGAAAAATGCACTAAGCATAGAAAGCTACTGTATTATTACACAGGATACAAGACTGCATCTACTATATTACTAAAAGTAAGGTTGATTATTGTGTATAGATACAAGAATAAAACCCTAACAAGTATGTGTCCTAAAGTATCCTACTTCTTTAAAAAGAAACTAAAAGAAAACAGCCAGTCTCGCATAATGGTTAGTGTTGGACTAGGACCTGAGATAGGAGAGTTCAAATCCCCACTCAGCCATGAAGCTCACTAGGTGACCATGGGCCAGTCAACATCTCTTAGCCTAACCTACCTCACAGGGTCCCTGTGAGGATGAAATGGGGAGGAGGAGAACCATGTAAAGGTGGTCTCCAAATGTAATAAATAAATGCCAGTATAAACAAACCTGTCCACATCTTTCAACTCTACTTGCTACTTTGGATGCCTCTGACACAATCAGTTCACAGAACATTCCTACTGTAAAGGTAAAAAAAGGTGAAGGACCCCTGGACGGTTAAGTCCAGTCAAAGGCGACTATGGGGTTGAAGGCTCATCTCGCTTTCAGGCTGAGGGAGCTGATGTTTGTCCACAGATAGCTTCCTGGGTCATGTGGCCAGTATGACTAAACCACTTCTGGCGCAACTGAACACCTGTGATGGAAGCCATAGTTCACAGAAAAACCGCAGCGGTACCTAATTTCCTACTTGCACTGGCATACTTTCAAACTGCTAGGTTGGCAGGAGCTGGGGCAGAGGAACGGGAACTCACTCCGTTGCGGGGATTCAAACCATTGACCTGCTGATCAGCAGGCACAAGAAGCTCAGTGGTTTAGACCACAGCGCCACCCACATCCCATTCCTACTGTATCCCTATTGTATGATGTTAACATAGGGTTGTGTTATCGCCCCAACTCTGTTTATTATCTTCATTGCCATAATCCTACACATTTTTGAAGGGAAACTCCTCACCAGAGTAGAAATCATTTATCAAACAGATGGAAAGCTCTTTAACCTGAGTAGGCTGAAAGCAAAGAGTAAGGTTACCATAGCTTCCATCATAGAGCTTCAATAGGCTGATGACAACGCAGTATGTGCACACTTAGAGAATGACCTCCAAACCATCCTAAATATCTTCGCAGAAGCTTACGAAAGGCTTGGCCTATCACTCAACATCCAAAAAAACCCAAAGTGCTGCAGCAACAAGCACAAAACAACTGCTCTGCAGCGCTACAAATCCAACTCAATACTGTAGTGTTGAAAGGTGTCAATCACTTCTCCTACCTGGGCAGTTATCTGTCTACAAGGGCCGACATTGATGCTGAAATCCAGCATCGCCTGAGCTCTACAAGTGCAGCTTTTCCCCGATTGAAGTACCAAGTGTTTGAGGACTAGGACATTCACAGGGAAACTAAAATGCATGCTTACAAGGCTGTTGTACTACCAACCTTACTGTATGCTTGTGAAACATGGACCACTTATAAACCCATCTCCAACTCCTCGAAAGATTTGATCAATGGTGTCTCCAAAAATGTTACATATCACTTGGGAAGACAGGTGAACTAATGCCAGTGTACTGGAAGAAGCAAAGATCACCAGTGTCAAAGCAATGATTCTTCAACATCAACTTCGTTGGACTGGTCATGTTGTTCGGATGCCTGATTATCATCTTCCAAAGCAACTACTCTATTCTGAACTTACAAACGCCCTCAAGGCAAATTTTAAAAAATGTAGTATAAACACCGACAATTGGGAAACACTGGCCTGTGAGTACTCCAGTTGGAGAACAACTTTTACCAAAGCTGTTGTGGATGTTGAAGATGCTCAAACTCAAGACGAAATGGAGAAATGTGCAAGAGGAAAGCACATTTGGCAAACCCCCACCATGATCAACTCCTGCCCGGAAACCTATGACCCCACTGTGGAAAGATGTGTGGATCCAAAATTGGCCTCTGCAGTCACCTACGGACACACCGTTAAGACTGTGTACATGGAAGACAATCTTACTCAGCTATGAGTGATAGCCAAAGAAAGACGACTTACTGCTTTGGATGCCTCTGACACCATCAGTTCAGAGAGCATTCCTACTGTATGACATTAAACTGAAAAGGTGGGGTGGTGAGTTTACATTTTTTAACATCTTTAATATTGAATACATACATTTATGTTTAATGAAATAACTCAACTATTTACTGTAACAGGTAACACTCCTAAGGAAAAACCTAACAACAAATATCATTGCTATCTATGTTACTTATGACGTCAATATTTATTTTTCATTTCTAGTGCTCTAAATAAAACTAGCATTGCATTCATATTTTAAAGGTGGGTGAGCAGAAGTTAGGACAGAATTATTTACCCAAGAGTATTCAGGATCCTTGGGGTGAATGGATTAATGGCAAAACTTGTAGCAGTTTCAAATGGCAAAGTGATTTATGATTAATAGTAGTATCTCATCTGCGACAACCATGTGCAGCAGGTTATCACCATTCCCATTTTATAGATAACTGAAAATTGACTGAAAAATTGTTACATGCTCAAGGCCCCATTATCAGTTCGTACATCAGGTGGTTCCTGTCTAACGCTGCCCCGGTTCATTTCACAAATGCTAATTCCTTTCACAGATTAAAGACCAGATGATAGAAAACCAAAATACAGTTAAACTAAAGCATTAGGGCATATACACACTTTTAATTCAACTGGGAAAATTATCAAACACCACCTCCATGTTTCATGTTCACACCTGTCACCACAAAATACTTCTTATTTAAGGTGCTTCTGTTCAGGGATCAATCTATGCCTTTCCATCCCATTCCAGTCATCCATCCCCCAGCCAAACAACCCATCAAAATCCTATCCCCATTGAGCCAGCTTAGTTGATTTTGTTTTTCCTTTGGGATTTCTGTTCTCCATTTTGACTTGGGTGGGGGGTGGGGGGTGGAGTTTATGCATGGGACATATTTGTGCCTAATCCAAGCTTTAGTTTATCTGTTGATGTCTGCAGAAAGCTCTCTTCCAGCTGTAGGAACACTGAAAAATAGCTTATTTGCAAGAACCAAAAAGTGACTGAGCCACACAAATATATAGATATATAGGCATATATTCAGTCCTCCTGTTCTAGCTACTCTATTTCCCACTAAATCTAACTGGATGGAACTCAACATGCAAATGTCTGCAAACAGCCCATGTGCAAAAGAACAAGACAGGTAGGGCTTGCTTTTACACACTTTTAACCCTCGTGTGTTCAGGAAAATGCCTAAAGTACACTCCATATCACTGGGTCATCACAGTGCTTTTGGGGTACCCACCCTGCCTTAGGTTTTTTTCTGCCATTTTTCTCTACTTGTGCATACCTCACATTGTGAGTCTGCCAGTACCAATCTCTTGTGTGTTGCTTATGTAATTTTAGCTACACAAGCCCAATCCCAGAGAGACTTGAATCAGCATTAGTATACAGATATTCATTTAGCAGTACCATTTTTGGGATTTGTCTCTTTTGTTTCCTTTGGTGATATCAGTTCTGAAATAAATGGAGTGGAAACTATGGCCAAAGAGCTTACATTGTTTTTACAGATGTGTGAAGCCATCTATTTTCCCCAAACAGTCTAGGGGATTTATTGAAGAAAAACAGAATTCACCTTCTAGCTTCTTCCAACACATCTCCCAGTGCTATCTTCAAACAGCAAATGGAAAAATAATATCTGAAAGACTGTTGAACTGCTTTATTAATCTTGATCAGAAGATGACAATGGTCAATTCAGCCATGACATGTACAGCTACATAAAACTCTTCATAACAGCTGTACAATTTTCCCACTGCAAGACTATATCCTGTGCTGGAAGTGCCTTTAATGCTCATTAAGTATGCAGTTGCCAGGCTGAAGCATCTTTGGTTTGCAGCCCCTGGGTCCTGTGAAAAAGACTGACTAGGGAATCTATAAAAAGTTAGCACAGATTTATTTTCAGTAATATCACTCAGTTCTTCAGAACAATTCTTTGCAAACAGGCCCTTAAACTGTTTGGGAAAGGGAGGATGATGATTAGAACATCTGCAATCATGATTTGGCCCATTATTTACAACACTGCATTAAATAGGATTGGGGAAAACAGCAGAATTGTCCTCGATCTAGTTTTGCAGGCCTCTCCAGAAGGCACTTTCTTATACGAAGAACTGAACAAATTGGAGACAAAATAGGTGACAAAACATGGGCAGTAACCTTTCCAGCTAGATATTACAAATTACCCTATTGTCTAAGCATTGCAACCAGGCCTCTTACCCCAAATGTTCAAAAGGAAATCAGCACTATGTGGTTTCATCCATGTTCATATTGTTTTCAAGAGTTGCTTTTGAAATAAACATGACCACTGTAAAATGCAGCTTCATATCTGTACTAGGCTGTATCTGCTGGAGGATAATAATATAGATAATAAGATTCACTTTTTAATTTCAGCTGCCCAAACTACAGGTAGAATTGCTTTTCATGCAATATGGCAAACATGTGCAAGTATGGCTGATATCTCTATCTCTATATACCGTATTTTTCGCACGATTGGACGCACCGGACCATAGGACGCACCTAGTTTTTTGGGGGGGAAATAAAGGAAAAATTTTGGGGGGGGGGAATAAAGGAAAAAACTCCTGCAAGGCTCCCCACTCTGCGGATGTATGCCTGGCGCGAGGGGCGCTCTGCTTCAGGGCGCCCCACCCGCCAGGCAGCAGGCTGCTATCCACAGCGTGGGGAGCCCTGTGGGGAACTCCTGCAAGCCTCCCCACTCTGCGGATGTCTGCCTGGCGCGAGGGGCGCTCTGCTTCAGGGCGCCCCACCCGCCAGGCAGCAGGCTGCTATCCACAGCGTGGGGAGCCCTGTGGGGAACTCCTGCAAGCCTCCCCACTCTGCGGATGTCTGCCTGGCGCGAGGGGCGCTCTGCTTCAGGGCGCCCCACCCGCCAGGCAGCAGGCTGCTATCCACAGCGTGGGGAGCCCTGTGGGGAACTCCTGCAAGCCTCCCCACTCTGCGGATGTCTGCCTGGCGCGAGGGGCGCTCTGCTTCAGGGCGCCCCACCCGCCAGGCAGCAGGCTGCTATCCGCAGCGTGGGGAGCCCTGTGGGGAACTCCTGCAAGCCTCCCCACGCTGCGGATGTGTTCCCGAAGCGCCTGGAGCTCTGCTTTCAGGGCGCCCGGCGCTCCGGGAAGCAGGCTGCTATCCGCAGCCTAGACACGGCTAGCGGAGCGCTAATCCCGAAGCCCCAAGCTTCGGGATTAGCGCGGCGCTTCGCTAGCCCTGGGAGAGCCACGCAACGTCGCGGAGCTCTCCCAGGGCTAGCGAGACCTTGCCGGCACCCAGAAGCTTGGGGCGCGCTGAGCTCCGCGCGCCCCAAGCTTCGGGATTAGCGCGGCGCTTCGCTAGCCCTGGGAGAGCCACGCAACGTCACGGGGCTCTCCCAGGGCTAGCGAGACCTTGCCGGCACCCAGAAGCTTGGGGCGCGCTGAGCTCCGCGCGCCCCAAGCTTCGGGATTAATGCAGCGCTCCGCTAGCCGCGGCTAGCGGATAGCTTCCTGAAGCCTGGAGAGCGAGAGGGGTCGGTGCGCACCGACCCCTCTCACTCTCCAGGCTTCAGCGAAAGCCTGCATTCGCTCCATAGGACGCACACACATTTTCCCTTGCTTTTTAGGAGGGAAAAAGTGCGTCCTATGGTGCGAAAAATACGGTAAGTTTAATGGTAAACTCCCCAAATAAAACAGAACAGACAAGAAAGAGCCTTTGAAATCTGACTATAGCACCTAAGAAGTTAATTGTCGGGAGAGAGACAGGAGAATTTTGTCCTTGTTAATTCTCATCAACCTTTCAGCTGCTTTCGATGCCATCAACCATGGTATCCTTCTGGAGCGACTGTCTGAGTTAGGGGTAGGTGACACCACTTTGCAGTGGTTCCAGTCCTACTTGGATGGTTGTTTCCAGAGGGTGATGCTTGGGAAGTGCTCTTCAGCCCCATGCAGCCTTCAATGAAAACACTGAGTGGGATCATATGGAGTTTTGGAGTACGTTGTGCTCACTCGACTGTTTCAGTCAGCAGAACTGGCACTACTACAGGTTGACACATAATTCCTGTTCTGCATTTGTAAGAACCCCTTCATGGATCACTGCCTTGCCGTGGCGAAGGGGCTTGAAGAACTCAGAGAAGCTATGAACTACGCCGAGTAGGGCACACAAGATGAACAGGTCATAGTGGAGAGTTTCGACCAAACGTGATCCACCTGGAGGAGGAACCGGCAAGCCACTCCAGTATCCTTGCCAAGAAAACTCCATGGACAAAGACAACAGGCATATAAAAGTTATGACGCTGGAAGATGAGCCCCTCAGGTCGGAAGGCGTCCAACATGCTACTGGGGAAGAGCGGAGGGCAAGTACAAGTAGATCCAGAGCTGATGAAGCGGCTGGGCCAAAGCCGAAAGGACGCTCAGTTGCGGATATGCCTGGAAGCGAAAGGAAAGTCCAATGCTGTAAAGAAAAATATTGCATAGGAACCTGGAATGTAAGAACCATGAACCTGGGTAAGTTGGAGGTGGTCAAAAATGAGATGGCAAGAATAAATATTGACATCCTGGGCATCAGTGAACTAAAATGGACGGGAATGGGCGAATTCAGTTCGGATGACCATCACATCTACTACTGTGGGCAAGAAACCCGTAAAAGAAATGGAGTGGCCCTCATAGTCAACAAAAGAGTGGCGAAAGCTGTACTGGGATGCAATCTCAAAAATGATAGAATGGTCTCGATACGAATCCAAGGCAGACCTTTTAACATCACAGTAATCCAAGTTTATGCACCAACTACTGGTGCTGAAGAAACTGAAATTGACCAATTCTATGAAGACTTACAACACCTTATAGAAGTGACACCAAAGAAGGATGTTCTTCTCATTATAGGGGATTGGAATGCTAAAGTAGGGAGGCAAGAGATAAAAGGAACAACTGGCAAGTTTGGCCTTGGAGATCAAAACGAAGCAGGGCAAAGGCTAATAGAGTTCTGTCAAGAGAACAAGCTGGTCATCACAAACACGCTTTTCCAACAACACAAGAGACGACTCTACACATGGACATCACCAGATGGGCAGCATCGAAATCAGATTGATTATATTCTCTGCAGCCAAAGATGGAGAAGCTCTATACAGTCAGCAAAAACAAGACCTGGAGCTGACTGTGGCTCAGATCATCAGCTTCTTATAGCAAAATTCAAGCTTAAACTGAAGAAAGTAGGAAAAACCACTGGGCCGGTAAGATACAATCTAAGTCAAATCCCTTATGAATACACAGTGGAAGTGAGAAACAGGTTTAAGGATTTAGATTTGGTGGACAGAGTGCCTGAAGAACTATGGATGGAGGCTCGCAACATTGTACAGGAGGCAGCAACGAAAAACATCCCAATGAAAAGGAAATGCAAGAAAGCAAAGTGGCTGTCCAACGAGGCCTTACAAATAGCGGAGGAGAGAAGGCAAGCAAAATGCGAGGGAGATAGTGAAAGATACAGGAAATTGAATGCAGATTTCCAAAGAATAGCAAGGAGAGACAAGAAGGCCTTCTTAAACGAGCAATGCAAACAAATAGAGGAAAACAACAGAATGGGAAGAACCAGAGATCTGTTCAAGAAAATTGGAGATATGAAAGGAACATTTCGTACAAAGATTACCATAATAAAGGACAAAAGTGGTAAGGACCTAACAGAAGCAGAAGACATCAAGAAGAGGTGGCAAGAATACACAGAAGAATTATACCAGAAAGATATGGATGTCTCGTACACCCCAGGTAGTGTGGTTGCTGACCTTGAGCCAGACATCCTGGAGAGTGAAGTCAAATGGGCCTTAGAAAGCACTGCAAATAACAAGGCCAGTGGAAGTGATGGTATTCCAGCTGAACTATTTAAAATTTTAAAAGATGATGCTGTTAAGGTGTTACACTCAATATGCCAGCAAATTTGGAAAACTCAGCAGTGGCCAGAAGATTGGAGAAGATCAGTCTACATCCCAGTCCCAAAGAAGGGTAGTGCCAAAGAATGCTCCAACTACCGCACAATTGCACTCATTTCACACGCTAGCAAGGTTATGCTTAAAATTCTACAAGGAAGGCTTAAGCAGTATGTGGATCGAGAACTCCCAGAAGTGCAAGCTGGATTTAGAAGAGGCAGAGGAACCAGAGACCAAATTGCAAACATGCGCTGGATTATGGAGAAAGCTAGAGAGTTCCAGAAAGACATCTACTTCTGCTTCATTGACTATGCAAAAGCCTTTGACTGTGTCAACCACAGCAAACTATGGCAAGTTCTTAAAGAAATGGGAGTGCCTGATCACCTCATCTGTCTCCTGAGAAATCTCTATGTGGGACAAGAAGCTACAGTTAGAACTGGATATGGAACAACTGATTGGTTCAAAATTGGGAAAGGAGTACGACAAGGCTGTATTTTGTCTCCCTGCTTATTTAATTTATATGCAGAATACATCATGCGAAAGGCCGGGCTGGATGAATCCCAAGCTGGAATTAAGATTGCCGGAAGAAATATCAACAACCTCAGATATGCAGATGACACAACCTTGATGGCAGAAAGTGAGGAGGAATTAAAGAAACTTTTAATGAGGGTGAAAGAGGAGAGCGCAAAATATGGTCTGAAGCTCAAAATCAAAAAAACGAAGATCATGGCCACTGGTCCCATCACCTCCTGGCAAATAGAAGGGGAAGAAATGGAGGCAGTGAGAGATTTTACTTTCTTGGGCTCCATGATCACTGCAGATGGTGACAGCAGCCACGAAATTAAAAGACGCCTCCTTCTTGGGAGAAGGGCAATGACAGGCCTAGACAGCATCTTGAGAAGTAGAGACGTCACCTTGCCAACAAAGGTCCGTATAGTTAAAGCCATGGTTTTCCCAGTAGTGATGTATGGAAGTGAGAGCTGGACCATCAAGAAGGCTGATCGCCGAAGAATTGATGCTTTTGAATTATGGTGCTGGAGAAGACTCTTGAGAGTCCCATGGACTGCAAGAAGATCAAACGCATCCATTCTTAAGGAAATCAGCCCTGAGTGCTCACTGGAAGGACAGATCGTGAAGCTGAGGCTCCAGTACTTTGGCCACCTCATGAGAAGAGAAGACTCCCTGGAGAAGACACTGATGCTGGGAAAGATGGAGGGCACAAGGAGAAGGGGGCGACAGAGGACGAGATGGTTGGATAGTGTTTTCGAGGTTACCAGCATGAGTCTGACCAAACTGCGGGAAGTAGTGGAGGACAGAGGTGCCTGGCGTGCTCTGGTCCATGGGGTCACGAAGAGTCGGACACGACTAAACAACAACAACACTTCCAAACTCCTTCCTATTGAGATCAAGCAGGCACCTTCAAGTGTACTCTTGTGGGAACCTGCTAAAAACATTCCCTGTGGCTGTAACTCTTTAAAGCCACTGAGTTCATATACATTCATCCTGCAATGGTGATTCAGGTGTATTGGCCCAAGTTCTTTCACAGTGGAGACTGCTTCTTAAAGTCAACAGCATCACATTTGAGATGGTGGCAGTTTCTCAGACTTGTTTTTCTGTTCCAACTGCACCAAGTTGTGAATCAGCTTCTGTATTAACAGCATCCTTCTTTTTACTGCTGCTGTTGCTGCCATTAAAAGGATTTTTCCTGTGGTTAGTTTATATGCTCCAGCTCATTAACATCTCCTAATACCAGAACCTTAGCCTCATTAAGCATGGCAGTTCTGAGGAACATATTCTCCGTTCATCTTCACAAAGCAGGATTCTCCTTGGTGGCCCAGCTGCAGCACCACATGCTACCAAAAGAGGGATCACCCTAGCAATAAAAATACTACAGGATCCCACATAAGACGCAGTAGGGGACAGGGATATTTATTAGCTAATGGCACTGTTTACAGGCTGTGCAGGGGCTGGAAATTTCTCTACCATCAAAGCAGCTTCCTTTGCAGAACCATGTGGGTTGTTGTTTTTTATAGTGAGGCCAGAAAATGCTATTTCTTGACTTGGACACAGCAAAAAATATGGTGGAAGAAGACAACTAGAGAAAAACAAGGAGTCTTGAGTTAAAAAGACACAAAGTAGGAACAATTAGAGATGTATAAAGATTTAAAATGTAGGAGAAAGCACTTAATGAAGTACCGTAATAAAATTACAGCCCTTGAGGCAAAAGCTTAGGTCTCCTACCTTAAGTCTGAACTGGCCTCTAATTCCTGTGCAGCCATTGCTTATCTTTGCTGCTGTATCAGGTAGTTACAAAAGGAATCAAACATCAAACCAACTGCGTAAGCTGCTATTTGGGGGGCAAGGGCTAGAACTAATAGTATGCATTTGTGAATATGAGACAAACTGAAAGGCACCAAAATCTAATGGTGAAATATCATTAAATGTTCCGCCAAGACCCTCAGCAATTTTCAATGAATCCTTTGGGAATAAAGTTTGGGAAGCCCTGTCCTAAGAGAACAGATAATATAAGACGGAATTATTATACTGGAAAAATTGCTTGATCCCAAGTAGCTATAATAGGCTGAAACATGAAGTTTACACTTCCTCGTTTCTTTTTAGCAATGCTAAACTGCTTCAATACTGCACCTGAAATTCTGCAATGATTTGATTTCATCAAATAAATGTTCCAAGCAGTTAACACTGTTATACATTTATGTCCTTAATAGCATACCTTAAGGCAGAATGTGAAAATAATTTTAACTCTTGTGTTTTAACAAGTTCAGGAGCATTTTATCCTCAGCTTAGAATGTCTGCAGCATCCTGAATATTCTGGGGTCAAGAAAATTCAGGTTGAAGGTATAAGTACGAAATTTTACTCTGGTAGCAAATGAAATCCCTACAAGAGAACACACAGCTAACTCACAAACTGAAGCTAGAAACCTGAACACCAGTAGTTACAATCTAATTCAATATTGCATCATCACACACCTGTCTACTTAAAATAGCAACATAAATTTAAGGAACAATTTTATCAAAGCAACAACAATGCAAAGAGGCTTGTACAATAGCAACCAAAGTGACATCCTTATTGCTGTATCCTACTTGCCTTCAACCAGCCCATAGGCTTTGCTTGCTACAGAACTAATAGCGGTAGAAAAAGAGGCACTTAAACAGTTCCGGGGCAAATTCTTATTCACATATAAAAATGATCTTTCTGAGCAACACAGCTACACTGCTCAAGTATTTCTCCAACCTTCTGATGCAGGAGCACCAATTGTTGCCATTGTCCAAGTGCACAAAATCATTGGTCATTGAACAAAGGGGTCAAAACAATGGAAGTCCTGGATCTGGTTAACTTCTGCCGTAGCAGTGGCTATGATTACTTAAACACATAAGTCCATTTCTTGAAATAAGGCTAACACTATTAAAATAACTAATTTACTGCTCAAGGTGCTAGGCCCATAAATATCCAGGCAATCTGTAAGTACTGCTTTTAGCCAAGGGATTACTACTTCATCTGTTACACAAATTATCTTGTTTGTTTTTATCTTGAAATTCAGCTGGGAAATGAAAATCATATGCTAAATACAAAGTACTTTAAAGAGGGTTGCTTTTTTTTTAAGCGAAACAAAATAGAGGAACTGCTAAGACTGATAACATTTTCAACACAGGACAGGCAACCTTCAACAGGCTATGCCCACCATTTCCAACATGCAGTCTTTGCTTGAACCAAATACAGATCAAGTAACATGCACAACATACTTCAAGAGAGCAATGAGGTCACCAGAAAAGAATTTCAATAAAATTGAAATCCTATTTCTATAAGACTGCGATGAGGTCTGTGCATTATATGGTCACTGTTTTGAGGTCTGTGCATTATATGGTCACTGTAGTGAAGATCAGAGAACTATTGTGTTCTTGTTGTTGTTGTTGTTGTTTTGCTGCTGCTGCCGCTGCTGCTGCTGTTGCATTTATATCCCACCTTTCCTCCAAGGAGCTCACTCTTCTCCTCCCCAACAACCCTGTGAGTTAAGTTAGGTTGAGAGTGAGTAACTGGTCCAATGTCACCCAGTGAGCTTCATGGCTGAGTGGGGATTTGAATCCTGGTCTCCAAGGTACAGCACTGTAACCACTGCACAACGCTGACTCTCACTAGCATTTGACATAATTAGGATTATGCTGTTCTTGTATGCTCCCCCACCTCTAAATCTCTAGCCAGGCGAGGGGGGGGGGGAGGCCAAACCCTCCTTCTGGATAACGCTAGCTACTAGTTGCTTCTATAGCCGTGGTTCCCAATGTGGGGCACACAGTCCACAGGAGGGCAATTTGATTTTTAAGGGGGGCAATTTGAGGATAAATTATTAACAGTGAATGGCCTTTTAGGCTTTCTCCATGTGAATAGTTCACTTTTTGAATAATAAGAATTAAATGTCACCGGGCGCGGTTCTATAGCAACATAAGACATATTTTTAGAGTATAATGTGACTTGGTCAGGCCCATTAATGAAGAGACTGGTTTGACCGCCTTCAGCAGACAAACTGCAATCTTACAGATTTTAAACCAAGGGTTGAAAAATACTCAAAAACATCATCCAGAACATTCTCCAATCCTTTATTACCATCTTCATATGCAAGTATATGTTTATAAGTGATAACCATCCTCATTATTAACACACTCTGGCATAAGTGCCTATAGGATAGCAACTATCACCCCTCCACTTCAACAAGATTCAAAACCCCCTGCCCCCTGCAACCCTAATTTTTTTTTAAAAATCCTCTCCTCTGTCCAGGCATATCCAATCAAATTTCACCAGCAACCAGAAACCACATTGGCAATGTTTTTATTATTTTGTTTTGTTTTTAATCAGCTTCCCCATTATCATTATCAACACACCTCTATTCTGGCATAAGTGGGTGGTATTCAATTGTAGGCTTACTCAGAGTAAACCCACTGAAATTAATAGACACAATTAACTTAGGTTCATTAATTTCAAGGGGTTTATTCTGAGTAGGACTTAAATACAATACAGCATGCATAGGTATGGGACCTTTTTCAGTCCAAGAGCCACACTCCATTCTGTAAAACCTTCTAGGAGACCAGTGGGCATCAAATTTATTTTCATCAGAGCAGTGCGGCTCAAAATTTAAATGCAACTACCCCTGACGCCTTGCAAAAAAAAGACCCCGAGAGATCATTTAATACCTGCAATTCCACACTTAAATTGAAGACCAAACACACACTGCAATGCTGAGGACGGCTTGCATGAAGAAGGCTGGAGTGCTAAGTTTAGGCCCTGGTCATGCTAGTGTTTGTAAGCCAAAGATCACTCCTATGTCCTGCTTCATATCCACCTTTCATTCCAGAGAGAAGTATGAAGAGCCTTTCATCTGTTTCACAGAAGAGAACGCTTTGTTGTTGTTGAATTTACACTGCTTTCAGAAATACATATTGTAAGCAACAGCTAATAAATTTAATTCTCATTTCATACACACCAAAGAAACAGCAAATCACCTCCTGTGAAACTGGAGACGTATACCAGTATACTGGGTTACTTACTGCTACAGTTTTTTTTTTTTAAAAAAAGGCTTTGTCAGCAGTCAAAACATGGCCTTAAAAGTACCAATAGAATCCCTAGCAGCACAAACTCCTATTCTTTTGTCCCACTGCATTAAATGCCTATCAAATGTCACTATGTGACACTTTATGAAAGCACCCTACTAGTCAGGCCTGACAGGTGCCAATACCCTAATATGATAATTTCACTCTGTCAGTAAAAACATTTCTCTTCTTATAGACTTTTACACCCTTTACCCAAGATGTGATCAATCACTGACTTTTTCAGTTAAGTTTCATTTGTCTGGCTCATGAGTACCAGTAAAAAAAAGAGGGTGGGTGGGTGGGAGAGGAGAGAATGAGAAATTCCGAACTAAACTAAACATTTACACACCTGCTCCTTATTGTCCTTCCATTTGCTGGCTTCTTTCCAACGCATATAACCATCTATTTAAATTTCTAGCTGCATTATGGTTTCAGTGGATTAAATCCAGTCCTTTGAAACTGACATGGGAGAAGCAAGTTTAAAATAGTTTCTGCAAACATACAATTAAAACAATGAGACACAAACTGGACTTCCTGCTGAACATTGTGACGGAGCCGCTTCAAGGAGGCTCTTTTTAGATAACCCAACTCAGAGATCTATGCCCACCTTCCATTGTAATTTCAGCATGCTTTCCAATTACTGCATAATTTTGCTAACACTTTGTATCAAATCTAAGACCATTTGAACCTGTAGTCAAGGCTTTCTGGTCGGTTTGAATGACCCAGGAGCAAACAAAGAAGCTGTTACACAAAAGTGTGATTTATATAAGCCTCCTGCAATTTTAAAGACTGAATGAAGCTGTATTCTGAAAGTCTTTTAAATTTACAAGTATTAGGAAAAAAATAATTCCAGCATATTAAAATAAACAAAGCAGCATTGTAACTATGCTTTGGTAAGAGTGTGTGGCCACAATCCCATGCCCACTTACCTGAGAGTAAGCCCTAATCACACATCTTTAGATTTACATACATAATTCTTAGAAAGCAAAGTTCTGTTTATTCCTCAGCTGTGTAGAAGCTGTCAGCAGCATGTATCCATGGAAACTGGTCAGTCAAGCAGACAAACGATCCAATGACCTTGAGTCAGATTTTTTTAAAAAACAACGGCCACCACCCTCTCTTTTTTGAAAGTCAGTGATGTCACCATCCAAAAGTACTCAGAAACACTTCAAGCTGCCAGCCAACAATGGGTAGTTACAAAATAATAATAATAATTGAGGTCAGTTCAAGCAAAGGAGATTGTATTAACAGAGTTGGCCCACTGTTATCACTTAGGATGTAGTCAGAAAAGCTCAGGGCTAGTTCAAAGACAAAAGCAGAGGACAGGAGATGTCTGAAGTAGGCTATAGCCTCAACTACTTCTCACTTACGTTCACCAAATACTGTTCCCTTCTTTGCTTTTCACTCTTACAAGGAACAAGATAGTGTCCATAGCAGCTTAAGGGTTCCTTTCTGAGAACTTTGTAAACACCACATGACTAAATCCAAGAACAGTTTAAGAGTATCAGAAGCCACAGCAAGACAAACATAATCAATCCTCACTTTACAATTTCTACACCCTGGCAGTATTGTGGGGCACTATAAGCAATAAGATACAACAGGTGCCCACTATCATCACTTTCTGGAAACACTTGAACAGGGGTCAGCAACCTTTTTCAGCCGTGGGCCAGTCCACTGTCCCTCAGACCATGTGTGGGGGCCGGACTATATTTTTTTTGGGGGGGGGGATGAACGAATTCCTATGCCCCACAAATAACCCAGAGGTGCATTTTAAATAAAAGGACACATTCTACTCATGTAAAAAAACGCCGATTCCTGGACAGTCCGTAGGCTGGACTGAGAAGGTGATTGGGCTGCATCTGGCCCCCAGGCCTTAGGTTGCCTATCCCTGCACTTGAAGATGTTCCAAGAGGTTTTTCCAGCTGGATAAAACGGGTCTTTGCCACAAATATCTACTTTGGGTTTTAGTCTTGCTTTAAATGTGCCTGCTGTTTTTGTGTTAACTGTTTTTAATTATCTTATGTGTCAATCACCTTGAGACAGTTGTTTATATAAAGCGATTAATAAATCAACTGTATGATGTAGCAGAATGTCAGGAAAAATATTCCTCCAACTTTTACCCTTGCTGACGTGAGACGGCAGACTTTGGGATTTCACTACTTTTCTCTACTCTTTCCCCCTTTGGGGTAAAAGATTGCTCTGTAAGTATATTTGGGGTCTGTGTTTGGAGAAGAGATTAAAGAATAGAAATGCTGGTGGGGGGGGGATAACTCCAGGAAAAACTACCAATCAATCAGAAAAAAATCCAAAATAATATTTTTTTAAAAATATTGCTTCAGCCTTTAAAAAACTAATTTCTATTCTATTGTATTCATTACACTATGACACTAGGCACTTCCCAGTAATGGTAGGTATATACAAATTGCTAGACACTGCATTTACTTGACTATATATATATATATATATATATATATATGTTTTACATCATTATTTCTACCTTTAAATTATCTAAAAACTGGATGCTCTTGTATTTCCCTCCCCCTGCCAAAAAGGCGAAAAATTGATCTGCCAAATGGTTAACTTACTCCCACTCCAGCTAGGATGCTGAATAGTCCAACACATAGCAGCAAATAAAGTCTGAAGGGAGAAGAGTAAGCATTTGAAGACTTCCAAGAAATGAAAACTTTGGTATACCCAGAGACAAAGATGCAAACTACAAGAAAAGTCTGCAAAGTTGATATTTTTTACATTTAATGGTCAACATCTGGGACACTAAGTTCACCTCACACCCTAAACCAGCATTACAGCACAATGGAATCCCAAGCTGCATGTAGGGCAAAATATTGGGCTCAGATAGTACGTGACCATTACACACTGCTATCAGAATATGATGTGCAGGAAGGGAAACTTCCCATAGTAGACAGGAGCATACTTTCTGCTTCAAGAATGCAAGTTTCCTTTACTAGCACTATATAAATGCACTGTTGGGTAACCATTGAAGGCCAGTAAATTTCAAGAGATGAAAAATGAGGTACATTAAATCGCCGCAGCATTTTGATCTCTTCAGATTTTCCTGATGATCTATGTGACTGGTATTCAACTGAAAAATCCTATCGCCTTCTGCTACTGTTTGAAAGACACTACTTTACATAAAATAACTAAATTGTCAGGTGTTATTTACATAAGGGAAATGAAAGAGTTGAGGACAAGAAGAAGAAGAAGAAATTCAGTTTGGTGACAGAACAAAAGAAAATGGGAAGAGGCGCTTCTTGATGTAAAAGCAATTCATATGCATAAAGTATAACGGCACCGGCCACTTATCAGACCAAAGGGTTCCTATTACATGCGAAGGATGGGAAAGCAATGGGAACTAAATGCATCAACAAATGCAAGCTGAGAAAGGCAAGGGGGGAGCGAGAAGAGGGGGAAAGGGGTTAATAAAATTCAAAGCAGAAAGTAGGAAATGAGATTAAATGAGACATCTTGGCCATGAGGCTGAAGAAGGCCTCAAAGCCAAAAGTGTCTCATCTAATCCAATTTTCTATTTCTAGAATGCATTTTAATAACCCCTTTGTATATGGTACAATGACTTTAAGCAAGGTCCGTTTTAAGAAGATTTTCCACACTAGGAAGCAAAATGGGTTAAAATAATTGCATACCGCACCTCATACATGAAACACTTTGTTAAATCCCAGTGTCAAATACTGAAGTCATACAATATAAGAAGGCATCCATTTAGAAAGTGCCTTTCCTGACAAACATCCTAGGGCTGTGCCATACAAGACTGTAACACACACACACACACACACACACACACACACACACACACACACACACACTTTCCTTAAGCCAACTAAAAGGCTGGAGAAAACAGAAATGTCTTTTGCCTGCTTTAAAGCATGGACGTGGAATTTCCTGATCTAATGTCGCTGGGCAGAGAATTTCTTTGCCTTGGGGCAAAACTGTCATAGGCTCTGGCACCTGCCATTTCCAATCTGTACTTGGAAAACAGTTAATATAAACCATTACCCAAGAGGGCATGGTACAAGATGGAATTCAGGGATATGGAAGCTTAAGCAAATAGGGCTGGGTGCACAGGATGAGAAGTCAAACTAGCTGGAAACTTGTCTTTTCCATAAATGTTAAGTAACTACAGAAATGCAAGCCTGCTGAAGACCTGTCTCTGTTCAGGTTGTTCAACGTTGTGGAATTGGCCTGAGTAGTAGATAGCTGACCATTTTATTAATGTTGTATTTTATTTTTATATTTTATTTAATATATGTACTTGTTGTAACCTACCCTAAAGTCTTATGATAAAGAGTGGGACATTTTAAAATATATGTATATACATATACATACATACTAGACTTCATATTGCTCATTAATCTGTACCTCTCCAATACTTCTGCCTTATATATGCAAAAAAGCTAGATCTTTGCTTATTCCTAATGGGACGTACTATAGTGGGCTAACCTTTTGGATCTATCTACCTGTGCACCAGATACGTATGAAAATAATAGCTGTGGTACACTTATGAAACTGCTTACTATCTTGAAGATGGAATGTATGGTTTTCTCTCCACCTAGGACTGCATTTGATCTTTCACGGCTACTGCAGTTTGGTAAATTTAGATACATAGCACAATCCAATAGTGGTAATACAGCAGAGGAGACTGTGTACAAACACACATTTTGGACACTGTTCTGCAGGCTGCAGCATCCAGGAAAATGTGCTATCGACAGAGTAGTAGCAATCATGAAGGACCCTGAAATCTACAGCTAGTTTCTTTTGCACCCTCAAATCCCACTTGGTGCTCTTAACCCAGGTATTTTATCAACCTTACTTGCCTGATTTGCAGAGAGATATTTAATGAAGATGATGATCACATATAAACATGGATTACATTACAGTTCCCAATTAAATTTTTGGTCCTTTATGATAGAGGAACTATAAAACTGCATTTTCTCTTTCCCCTGGGTTTTAAATGAGTTGCAAATGCCTTTGACTTGGCATTTTAACTGAGCTAAATAGTTCTGCTGAGGTCAGACTGGAGGGCTTCTGTAATTAGAGCAGGCACATCATTTTTCTGTTTATGGGAATGGACTGCAACTATCCCCCCTCCCTTCCACTACTATTTGTTAACATGTGACAGACACTATCAAGTTAAACACTTTCTTCAGGTATTACAGTTAAGGAGAACATTCAAGTAGAAACAGGGCTCAGCCAAACAGCCTCTCCTCCTGGCATCTGCACACACTGTGCAAACATCTGGAGGGAGGGAGGAGGCTTTCACCTGTACAGGCTTTGATGGGATCTGGAACCCTTCAGGCATTTCTGCAGTATGTACAGATGCCAGGGAGAAGGGCTACTCAGCTTGTCCCTGATCCCATTTGCACATTCTCTGTATCTTGTAAGTTTATCATCTATATCTACATCTACTATATCTCAAACCAATGGACCCATGAATGTAACAGCCCAAGTAGCAGGGATCTGGTTCCAATATAATCAACTAGACACTTCTAGGAAGCTTACAACTTCTCCATTACTTACCAACAGCAGCACTGCTAATCACTCTCAGCATCTGGTATACAACAGTGAGTAGGAACCTATGGTCTTTCAGAGGCTATTGGATCACTGGCCATCCTGGCTGGGGAAGATGGAAGCCAGAGCCCATCAACATCTGGAGGGTCATACATATAGTTCCATCTAGCTATCATGGATAGGAGGAAACTTATTGAAATGAGAATATGGCTTGGTCTGGTCCATATTCTCCCCCCCCCCCAATTATTCTTCTGTTTATCTTTTGTATTGCTGTTTTACTATAAAGAAAAGAAAATGCCATTTTAGATTCGTCCTTTAACGTTACTGTCACAACTAGCTGCTTAAGAAAAGTACCCTGCTACTTCAGTGATTAATTAAACTAGATTAAAAAGAAAAAGAGGACTATCACATGAACATGGCAGGAAAATAAGGGATGAGGGAGAATGTATTGTTAGTTCCACAAATATTTCCAGATGCTAGCAACCTCCAAGGACTAGTGCGCTTGAGACTGGCTCAATAAAAAGGTGTTGCCTTGCCTCCACTCCCCCCCCCCCCAATGAAGCATATAGCAACAATTCTATATACTAAATATTTAAGCACCACACAACAGAAATAGTATCCAATGTCTCACACAACTGGATCTAGACGTGCCCTTTCCCAAAGAGCCGTGTTGATAAAATAACAAGATTTCTGTTCTGACCTGTCTGGAAGTCAACAACAAAGTGATCAGCCACCACCCACAAGCCAAACAATATTTAGTATACTATCTGAGCACTGAAGTCAAGGCACAATAGCAAGGTATTAAAAAATCCTCTACAGAAACTCAGTTAATAGCAGAAGGTACATCTGCTGGAACACTGCCCTAGGGTTAAGAGAAGACCACCCAAGTAATCATGAATAAGGAAAGCCAAATGCAGTTAAACAACCAGTGCAAGGTGTCTACTGTTTGGTCCAGATTTAAATTCCTGGTAGTAATCTGTATTTACTCAACATAGCATTTCACTTTGAAGACTGAATGACTAAAACCTTGAAAGCCCTGTGGACTAGCAGGGATCAGCACTGTTGCTGTTTCACTTGCTGAGATGGCACATGCTATCCCAGTATGCATGAACCCCAATAAAAACTGAGTATAATCCAAATGGTACCCTTGAACTCATGAAAGTGATTTTGATCCACCTGTGGCCCCTACTACCAAATGATGAAGGGAAGCTATTTTTGCCAATTCCCCCTTCCCTCTGCGACTCTCCCTACCCCTGCTCCCCTTCATCCTGTTCTAGATAATCCCCTCAACGATCTGGAGCTGATTTTCAGGAGAGACTGGAGGCTGCAGAGAAAGAACTAGCAACGTTGCTCCCTCCTTCTTTTCCATTAACAGATGCTTCCACTGGATCGAAAGTCCATCCATGAGACCAAGGGTACCAACCGGATTCTACCCTCTGTCCTACATATTGAAGACAACAGATCACTTCATGATGAAAGATAAAACTTACTATAATAAATTTATGTTTACAAGGATTCTTTTGTCAACCAGAACAAGGAAAAACCACCACCACCACCACCATCAATTTATTATTTATACCCTGCCCATCTGGCTGGGTTTTCCCAGCCACTCTGGGCGGCTCCCAAAAGAATATTAAAAACACACTAAAACATCAGACATTAAAAACTTCCCTAAACAGGGCTGCCCTCAGATGTCTTCTAAAAGTCAGATACAGTGGTACCTCGGGTTACAGACGCTTCAGGTTACAGACTCTGCTAACCCAGAAATAGTACCTCGGGTTAAGAACTTTGCTTCAGGATGAGAACAGAAATTGTGTGGCAGCAACGGGAGGCCCCATTAGCTAAAGTAGTGTCTCAGGTTAAGAACAATTTCAGGTTAAGAACAGACCTCCAGAACAAATTACTGTAAGTTCTTAACCCGAGGTACCACTGTAATTGTTTATTTCCTTGACATTTTATGGGAGGGCGTTCCACAGGGCAAGTGCCACTACCGAAAAGGCCCTCTCTGCCAGGTTTCCTGTAACCTCACTTCTCACTTTTGAGTGAACCGCCAGAAGGTCCTCGGAGCTGGACTCAGTAGCTACAAAAAATGTAGCTACGTAAGTGCATGTTAGAGGTTACTAAAAGTGAATTAAGTTATTATTTTGGGTAGGTCCACACACACAGATCCTTTAGAATCAAAATTTGCTTTAAATAAAGAAATAGTTGGGCAGCAATACCTTTGGATCCAATGGCAATATCTGGAGAGGTCTGTTTCAAAAATCAAAAACAAAATGTAACTTTCCATCTTTTAACAGAGCTAGGGCAAGTAATTGCTCAGTGTTAGAAAAAAAATCTACTGTTTTATAACTGTTTTATTATAATTATTAGCATAATTATCATATCAATTATTAATGGTTGAGAGCTAATGCAACAGCCTGATAGGGCTAGTTAAGCAGGAGGTAAAGAAAGAAAGATGATAAACTATACAGTGTTGTTGTCACCAAAGAACCAGATGTGGGTAAAATAGTGCGCCAACAATTGTTCCATACATTCTTGTGCAAAAACAAACAGAAGAATCTCAACAATGCTGTAATAGGTAATTATTTATATGAATATGAAATAAATAAATCGTTATTTTGCATCCGCATGTGCAAGAGCTTGAGCAAACTCTTGCACAAGCAGAATGACATCTTTGGATTTAATGAAGCCTTTCCAGGAGCAGTCAATACCTTTGGGGATAGAGAGGGATACCTCTGGATCCAACTCGTAATGCCTAAGTTGTTTTAAGCATTAAATTAAAAACAGGATCTCAAAGCAGCCTTGACTATAATAAACAAAACTTCTAATAAACTATGGCAGAAGGTTTTAAGTACAAGTGAAATTCTCCAGTAGCTAATGTTCAAAACCAAACCAACTTTTAATAAAAAGGAAATGCAAAGCTCGATGGAGCATGAAATATCTCCAGAGACCTGTTTAGTGAAATTAACTAGTAGTTTAATAGAAAAAAAGCCTGATATATGAGAGTGCTCCAATTTCTTCATAGAAATTAACATTTCAATCCTGTTTTTATCTAGAAGTCATTAAACTGTGCAACATGAATTATTGGAACTGTAGCAGAGAATTAACTCTATTCATCAAGTAAGTCCAAACAGTTTAGAGTGCATCTGTAATGAAAAAATAGCTCCACATTTCTATCTCTTCTCATTAAAGTAAACCAGTTTTCCCTCTCTCAGTATATAAAACTGTCTTCTCTTCATGTAATTTATATTACCATAAGCCAGCTCACATTCTAAACTATTACACGCCTCCAATTAATTTTTGCAGCTTTTGCCTGAAAATTTAATGAGATAGTAGTGTATGAACCTGCTGACTCCAGATTATGTGTGTGCTTCCAATATTAATGTTGGCATAATAAAATAATCTGATAACATGCTTGATGGGAGCTTTGCACTATTGTGAAAGTTGTTAAGGCAATATGTAAATCCATTCCAATCACTTTTCTCCTTTTTAAAAAGAGGTAAAGAATTACTATAGTTAACTAAAATCATAGCAGCAGCTTCCAATCAAGTATTAGAAAATTAAGATGCTCATATATCAAGCATGTTTTCTTTGGGTATTTCCCCCCAGTAATTTCTTAATCAGTGTTTAAATATTATTTTAAAGGGCATAGACCTACAGCAAGAAAAAGAATTTGTGCTTCACTGTTACTTGCTCCAATTGAAATATTCAGATTTATTCATACTAGTCTAGCAACCGATAAACCAACCTGTATCCTATCTACCACTGCGTGGCCAAACATCAAGTAACGTGTTCTCTGGGTGAAAGAAGACTAAAGCAATAAACTAAGGTACAATACAATGGTTAAAATGCAACAATAAAAACAGTAAGTTTCAGACTAAAAACTTTCCTTTATAGTAGTAATGAGCTGATCAAATTATAAAGTAAAGAATTGCTCAGACTTTGAAAGCTTTCCTTAAAACAGAAAGTATGACAGATATTTAAAAGCCCTGCGGCTGAAAAGGTCTTCACTTGCAGCTTAAAAAATCACAGTGAAGGCACCAGGCAAGCCTCTCTGGAAAGACTACTCCATAAACAGGGTGGAACCCCACAAATTCCTTACTGGTTTGCATTGATGGTTGGAACTTTGCAAATTCCAACACAAACTGACCTGGTCTACAGCTTCTGTACCACTGTATACCACTAGCATTCACATTTCCCAATGCAGCTGTTGCCTCAAATAATGCAAAGTTAAGTTGAGAAATGCATATATAAACACGATTCTTAAAAAATAATAATCACAAATTAATTCAAAATTTGATTGAAAGTGACACATACCAGAAATAGACTTCACTCATATCTACAGTAGTTGAATTAAAACAAAATACATATAGAAAACTTCCAGTCCAAAGTTACTTTTGGTTCTAGATCATTTCTGTTATGCCTTGAAGTGTCATCCATGATAGCTCAGTCAGTAGAGCAGGAGACCCTTAATCTCAGGGTCGTGGGTTTGAGTCCCAGGTTGGACAAAAGATTCCTGGACTAGATGACCCTTGTGGTCCCTTCCAACTCTATGATTCTATTATAATTCAATGCCATCTCTATAAGGCATTTTTTAATTGTTCCCAGTCTTCAGGATTCCAAAAAGATAGCAAGGAAGTTGTTGTGATTGCCTCCAGATGCTGCCAGGGGGTGGGAGGAGGTGTTGTTAGATACTCTGGACGGTGTGATTTGTACATTCTGTACCTATTTCAGTTTCACCAGCTTCAAGAACTGTTGATGAGGGTCTGGCCACTTTGAGCTAGAAGTCCTGATATATCAAAGGCACCTCAGATATTAGACACGGGTATAAGCTGATATGGAAATTAAGCTTTTCTTCCCATTGCTCTTAGGTGATGAAAAGGCCGCTTCATGGTAAAACACCATGTGACGAGAGCTTCAAACAATCAGGCTACAACTGCAAGCACCATACAAATTACACGGTCATCTTAATTAACCCACAAGGGTTGTCCTTCTGGTATTCAACCGGACTAAAGGGAAATTAACATAGCAATCTATTTCTTGGAATAGTTCATGAGCAAACTTTTTTTCATTTAGACAACTGACACTGGGATGGCTGAAAGTGCCTGTAAACTGATACCACTCATCTCCTACTGGAAGTTGTGCTGCACCATCTCAAAAATAGAACAGCACGCACCAGAAAATACAGTAAATCTAGTGTGACAAGTTAATTAGTATATGTGTATCAATAAAAATAGGTAAGTGAGATAGATGCAACCCCATTGGCTATGCTGTATCAAAACTCAGTTTAAGAAGCCAAGACATGAATGTGGCTCCTCCAGCACCCACATGCGGCTGATTCACTCTTCCCTTTGCGTGTCAGAAAATATGCCAGGAAGCCAGATTTAATTAACCAAATCTTCCCGTTATGTCCAGTTATGGTTCTCTTCGGATCGTATAAACCTTATCTTCCTGTTATATCCAAACTAGGAAATTATAGTCATTAACTATAATAAAGCAAACCAGGCTATAAAGCCATGGTTCAAAGTTGGCTAATATCCTAGTTTGTTTGGAAATCATTAACCATAGTTTCCAGTCTGGACAAAATGGGAATCTGTGGTTAACTACTGCTTCCTGACTTGTTTCCCCACTAGTACAAATGAAGGAGTGAAGCAACTGTGAGTGCAACCAGCACATTAATATCTTAGCTTATTAAGGCCAATGTTTATTGTCCGAACACAAACCATTTCAGTTGTGAGTGTTGAACAGTTCACTTATTTCTAGTTTATACCAACACTGTGAGTCATTTGTTAGACCAGTAATCTGTATCTAATCCAGTGGCGTTCACTGTGTGATCAATGGGCTGCTATCCAACTCATGAACCGCTGATGTAGTCTATTTAAACAAAACCTAGTGAAAGAATATCCTTTGCTTTGTACTACTAAATAGAACACTGCATTCAGAGCGAACGTTTAGGAGGGAAACCCTTTATCAACTGCTTTACTTTCTACAAATGACTCATTAGCAATATTTCCACACACTGACACAAAGACATATATTAGATGGAGAAAGACAAATCTGCAACTTCCAAATTTATCATCATATTTCAGTTCTAGCCATGCTTGAAAAACAATGGCTGTTTGTTACAAGCGATGGTGTTTTTGTGGAGCTCAGATATTTTTCCTGTTCTCATGGTACAATGAATACCTGTGCAAAATTTTAAGATATCTGGATTCTGCAACAAGCTAAATTCACTATCTGGCATTTCTTTTTCCCATGAACATCCCTATCTTCTGAGATCATTTGTGAAGAACTTGCTATGTGGATGTTTCCCCTTTTGGGGATTTGTGTGACAGCAGTACTGAGCAGGATCGTTTCTACTGTGGAAACACACTTATGGAGAAAGAAGCCCACCATGTTCTGTCTCTCTGAGATCTATTAGAAAAATGGTGTGTGCCACTTTGTTTTCCCATTTCTACAAAATAAGCACATGTTTAATTCTGGCTATTATTGTATTTTTAGCTTTATGCTCATTATCTGGTTACGGAATTAATGGGATTCTTGACATACTCAGCTTGAATTCTTGTTTAAAGAGGAAAGCCAGGATATACATTTAAAAATAAAAATTTGAGAAGAGGAAGAAGGAAAGAAAAACCAAACAAAATATACTCAGGACACCCAAGTTCTATTCTATTTCATACAAACTTAGGAATGAATACATACACTGCACATACAATGAATATATTTTCACTATCAAACTCAGACTAAAGCAATCTTAAATTTGTAGTGGAATAAAATGTTACTAGATATGCAACTATTTTGTAGCATTATTAACCAAAGACAATGAAAAAAAATCTATCTGGGATGTCTGAAATACATACTGAAAGAAATTAAGAAACACTGAACTGAATACCAATACCTTAACTAAAGCACCCCCTCCAAAATGTAAATATTATATGCTTGGATATATTGAGCTGGAAGTGGAAGTACTTTCTAATCCTAGCATGAGAAAAGAGAAAAGAGAACCAAAATCCAGCCTGTGTTTCTCTCCTAGTGCATGTCATTGTAAACCATGTTGAGTTTTTTTTTTAATCACACAGCATATAAATTTTATAAAATTAATAAATAACGTTTTGTGCATGTCCTTCTGGACAAGCTATTGCACTTGACCTTCCACAACATGTGATAATGCATACTTGCACTAAATCAGTGTTGTGTGAAGTCTCCTGCTAGCTGTTGTGCAACCGTCTGCAAAACAGTGCCAAGATCAGAATTAGTTCCACTGGCATCTTTCTGGATTCCACCCATAGTGCCATTAAGCCTCCGCTGTAGGGCCTTTTCCAGCCATCAAACACCCCCTGTTGCATGTTCAATGTTACACAGACCAGCAAACTAAATTATATTGTCCAAATAGTTGCCTCAAATGCCATGAACCAAGATTACACGCTGGGAACAAGGAATATAGGTGGAAAAGTGCAAAGAATCTGCTATACAAGGAGCAAGTAAGTAATTCAAACATTCAGGAAGAGTTTTATAAGGGTAGGAATCTAGATTCTCACAGAAATCTAAAGGCTCATCTCTGATGAACTTGCCATGCACATGCAGAGTATTCCACTCACAGACAGAATGGATTGTTTTGGTTCAGGAAAAGTTCTAAGACCAAAAGGTTCTTCTGCCAGGAACAGAAGATTTCACCCCAGTAGTAATGATGGACTTGTCAAAACACTAATAATGCGTTAAGTGGTACTAACTACAGCAACCAAGCAGACTGTTAACATTTCTTTTTTCTATTTCTAAGGATGTTATTTAAGAAAATCTTGTTTATTTTTTCTGTTTTATGAGCAAGGGAAGAGTTGAATAACCCTTTGCAAAGAACCCTAGGGCAAAACAACAGTCAATAAAACATAATAGGCCTCAGATGCCAAAGTGTGTAAGTTAGTGTCACTTAGCAGCAATAGCATATATTTGGGCTGCAACCCTAAACACAATTACTGGGGTTATAAGGCCACATCAGACAGTGGGACACGTCTGAGCATTACACTGATAACTGTGTTTAGGAATCAGATTACCTAACAAATGACAAACACAGAAGCTTTCTCAAACTAAAAGCGTACACACAATAATTCCAGATGCCCTTTATTAGGAATTGGTCTTAAAATGCAATCCTGCGTACATTCACCTAGACTACAAGTATGCACTCACAGGATCACTCGCTAAGCTCATATTTTCACATCTAAGTTCTTTCTGTTCTTAAAATTTGTGCTATTTATGTTCTTCCATGCCTCAAATGCCAGAGGATTTTCCCCCTTTGTGCAATGACAGATTGCAGAAGCTTAACAAAACTTGGTGAATATTGATTCTATTACTGTGTGTTTCAAATTCACATGGTGCACCTAATCAGTATTTGGGAGTCCTCAATTTAACTTATGGTGAAACCAAACAGAGGAATCACACAGAAAATTGATTATGGGAAAGAATGGCTTGTCATCTGTGTGCTAACATTCTCTGCTGCCCCCCTTTCAGTTGGATAGATTCCATCCTGCCCCTAAATCTTGCCTTTAAAAGAAGCACGTGGTTTAGAGTTGAATTTCATAATCTACATTAGTACAAAGGATGTCTTGAATAGAGGTTTTGTATTTCTAAATTATTACAACAGTGCATAATTAGCTCATCTCCAAGTTCAACCAAAAGGGCACAGTGTACGCAAGTTAAGCGTATTTTAAGCTTGATATATTTTGTTGATTATACTAGTTTATCCTTCTCTTCAGTACAAAAATATCTGTTGCTTTTAAAAAGCTTTTGTTCCTTTGGTGTCTCACTGCTTTTACAAAGTTTAGATGTAACTTCTCTCTCTCTCTCTCTCTCTCTCCACCCCCACTATTGTTTTGGAATCATGCATCACACTAAGGGTATGTAGACCCAGGAACACACATTTCTACCATATTTAGAAAATACCTTAATGTCTCGCCTTGATAGGGTGACATGTGAATCAGATATTTAATTTTAAAAAGATATAGATTTCCTGCCTTCTTTACCATTTCTTCTCCTTACACACTACACCAGTTAGCAAATCAAAATCTGCATTTAAATAGAATATTTCTGATGTATGAAAAGTGGGCAGCCTCGGGGTAAAGAGGAATCATTTGCCATTCTCCATATGCACAAAATTACATTTAAAATGTGATACTAGATTTTAAAAATTTATTGGACGTTTGAAATTGTCATTCTATCACCTTTGTTTTATTGTTAAGAAAAGAATTCCCTTTGCCAACACATTATTTGTTGCAAAAAAAATCATTAATCAAAATAGCGTGCTATTTCAGCATTCCGTCAACTTAATTTTGAAAAAATATTGCATTCAACCAGCTCTTGTAAATCACTGCTGCTCATAATTCCAGCCATTATTCAGTGTGGAATTTGAGCAGTTGGAATTCATTAACATAGGTTGTTACAAATCTGCATTTTTAGACTTTGTCATAAAATGCAGACGACCAAACTCAGTGACCTGGATCTAACAGCTTTTCATGTGAAGTGGCCTTTTTAGACTGCATCTCCTAACCCTTGTCTCTTTTGCAGTCCGAATAAAGACGCCACTTACAATTCTCAGCTACTGACCGGGTCATAGCGAGGGAAAGCGAACTATTCAAGCATCACCAACATTATGGTTATATTTTCAGAATTCGAACGGCAGCCAACAAGTTCTGGTCAAGCAAGAATTGAGAAGAACCAGCTATCCTATTGCAGGATCATCCAACACATCATATCCTCTCCTACCAATCTGAGGGTCACGTCACTCACCATGTCTTTGGTGCAGGAAATACGTCTGTGTTTATACCCATAGCAAACTTGGCTATTGTGTAATATGTCAACAGCAAACATATGTCCTTAAATGCCTGTGTTTATGCACTGGGAAGCCACAGCCCCATCAGAGCTCTTGTTCATACCTAAAAAGGTGTTTTAAGGTCCAACATCTGTTCTTCACATGTTACACAGGAAGCACCAGTCTGCCGATGGCAAACTCAATTTTTACATAAAATATAAAGCAGCCCTAAGGCTAACACACATAATCTAATATCATAAAAAGGAAGCAGCAGGCTTTGTGGAAGTGTTTCCCCAGTGACAAAAGAATCTGTCAGATTATTATTTTTTTTAGAAAGAAAGCCAAACTATTGGGATTATAATGGATTGTTTGCATTGTTTTTGAAAGACATGTTAAGTCTGCAATCCAGAAAGTTAGTCGTGCTTAAAATTCACTGGAATCAACGTGACTTTTTAGTCTCAAGTAACCAGTTGCAGTGAAATGGACCAGTCACAACAATACTATTAGCCTACACGTTGTGTTTGTATTGTTGTGATTGGTTCTTATTGCAACATAGGGGTTTGTTTTTGGTGAAATCGACCAGAGCAGGACTTAACTTTTTCTGGACTGGTGCTTAACTGGTTTAAATGGGCGTTGTTTTACTATAAATAGTTTTAATTTTGTAATTTTGCTATTTTGAATCAGGAAAAGAAAAGTGCTATATAAATAAAGTAACAAAAAAAGAACAAAACCCAAGCAATATATAAAGCAGATGGAGTTAGAAGACTCAAGAGAGTAAGCTAAGCTATATACCACTAGGCAACCTAAACAGAAAAATCCCACATAAGGTCACCACCGGGACACAGTTCACACTGAGGTAGCAAATCTGTGTCTAGGTTGTACTACTTTGGACTGCAGGTTGGCCATCACATGACTGAATGCAATTCAATAGTAGCAATGAAAATTCCACTACCTAGTCATGTGGCCGTGCTATAATCCTTGCTGCTTATATCCGGTTTATGTACGTTTGTTTACGGTCTTTTTTGGAACAGAAGAGTGTTCTATCACATGAGCCCTGAAAGTCAGACACAGTCCAAGTACCAGTTTATTTCTTTATTTAGGACATATAGCCAACCTTTCTCTTGTCACAGAACTCAAGGCAGCATGCATGTGATTGCTGAGCAATCCCCAATCCAAAACAGATCTGCTCACCTCCAGAAAGTGGCTGCATAACGTGCCTGCAAATATAGCCTAGGATGACCATGTCAACTAGACTTCAACCTGACATGACGGAAATGTATTGTAATCTACCCTCAAGTAGTGTCACAAATGCAACAACAAATGGCTCAAGAGAATAATCAGGAAAAACCCAATTCAACTCTCGCATCAACCACAAACTTTCAGATAACCTTAACCAAGCCTCTAACAATCAACCTTAGCCCTCCATCTCTAGCAAGAGGATAGTAACAGTGCCCTGTTATTACTGAGGTTTAAATAGATGGTGGTTTCAGGATCGAATTACTTATATAATTCACACATGCACTGCAGAGAAGAACTCATCACTGAATATGTGCAAACATAAAAATGCTACTGGCCTATTAATATGGGTGGGAAAAGATTGGTGAGGGTGGAGGAGAACCTATCTAAAAAACGTTTAGAGCAGCAAGACTGAAACCTAATGAGCATTAATTACTATAGTCATAAAGTCAAAAATCCCACTCAAGACTGAATCACTGAACTCAGGAAAGTGTTCCCTTCCTCTCCTTCCCCAACTGTACAGAAGAGAAGTGTTCCAACATCATAACATTTTGCCAGTTAGAGAAGCCTAGCAATCATTAAAATCATGCTGACACAGAAACATGTTTTGAAACAGGTGTCACACTTTGTTGGAAGTACTTTAGGGAAATGCAAGGAGAATTTGAGAATTGTATCAGGGGAAAATTCAATCAAATTGATTTATAAATGATCAAACCACCACAATAAAGTGATTCATTTGCCAATGTTATCTTAATCTTAGTAGCTTTAATCAATAGGAAAACTGCCATTCATTTTAAAGGATGTAGAACTGAATTGTGCATGACCTAGGGCTTTATTTAATAACCAACACATTTGTTTAACAACATTCCAGATGCTTCACAAAGCACTGCTTCAATCCCTAGCTACTTTGTACTGCGTTGTCAATGCAGAGTAACATAATGTAGGTACAATTTTTAATTTTTATCAAAATGGATCTGCAGATATGAGAAACAACAACAGCGCACGCAAAAGAAATCCAGGGAAACCAACAATTATTATATAATACTGCCCTTGTCATGCAGCTTTATTTCCCTGTTTCATCCACATCAGGAGATGCTGTGACAGTCCTTGACCCAGTCCGGATGCAGTGGTCGGTTGGATAGGGGTCAACAAGCTGAAACTGAATCTGGACAAGATGATTAGGGCATGTTGATTAGGTTGATTAGGTTCTCCTCATGACCAGAAACTGGGAATGCTGTCTGTCCTGGATGAGGTTGCTTTCTCACTTAAGGAACATGTATGTAGTTTGGAGGAAGGCCTGAGCAATGTAGAGATACATCGCTCAGGACCGGTATGAGGGCCAGGGCACAATGGCTACTTCACCCAGTGGTATATCGTAGGTGAAGCAGCCGCTGCTCCCGAGTTTCTCTGCCACCTGGGAAGAGGACCAGTGCTTTCCCCGATCATATTCATATACGAATTAACACATATGGCATTCATAATATAACCATCTTGAACACCAGCTTTCTGCTGCATATACACCTAATCCACTTATGGTTCAAAACTGCCCCCTTAACAGTATAATCCTATACATGCCTACTCAGAAGTAATTCGCGCAAAGTTAAATGGGACTTTCTCCTAGGATTACAGTCTAAATGAGCAGAGTAAGCTCTCGGATACTAACATTATCAGTAATTTATAAATATTTTTATAACCACCACCACCATCACAAATAACAGACAAGAAAGAGAAGGCTTGCAATTAAAATTAGAAAAAAACAGTTTAAAGGAGCAGGTATATTACAAAGTATAAAACCATAAGGAACAAAAGAGGCTTCTAATAATTAAATTATGTCTGCTGTTATGGTCTTTGGCCTCTGTGGAATCATAGAACATCCAGTATTTGTTTTAAGTGAGATAAGTAGGAAAATAATACCATGATAGACAAGGACAAAAGAGAAAGAAGAGATGGGGAGGACTGGATCAGAAGGTAAGGTTGTGTGTATCAGGTGAGCAAGAAGTTATATTATCAGGTCACACATAGCTTGTTGGCTTGGAGAAGTATTCTGGTAGTCAATATGAAATGAAATGGAGGATAGGTAAGAATACTGGATGTCAAAATGTTTTATTCAGATATTCCTTCAGCCTAACAATTCAGTTGATGGTCACAGTGATGTGGTTATTGCTCCAAATTTACCTTCATGGGGCTGGTGCTTCACCTTGGAGTTCTATCATTGCGAAAGAAACATGTTTCAACACTGAAAGTGGATTAGTTCTTACTTCGCCAAACCTTTATTAGGCATTACAAATATAGGCCAGCATGCTATTTAAAAGAGAACTGGATACACTACCTATGTATCTATATTATATTATAAGGCTGACATCTTCTTCCCATTTGGGCTGGCATTTGTTCATGTTTCCACTCTGCCTCCGGCTGATTTGAGGTTTCCCCTGCCCCCTCCTCCATTCATAAAATGCCAGTGGAAACAGTTTAGATGTTTCCATGAATGAGGCTAAGAAAAACAAGCACACCCCACTCCCACAGTTTTACAATTCATTTCCTACACATTTAAAGTCTCTTGTACCTCTTGTATTCTGGGATATTTAACATCTGGCAAGTGACGCTATTCCCTCGAAAAGCCACCCAAGCCTGTATGAGTACCCCCAAAACATTATTCAAGTCAGGATGTGCTTAATGGGCCCCAAGTCAAAATCCAGCCTTTCATACATACTGAGCACATTTAACCACCACCAACTGTACAAATCTCTCACACCAAAAATAATTCAACCTACTATATTGGAAACACAAAGGGGGGGTTATGCCCGAGTTCCCTCTCATGCATCCATCTTGTGATTAAAAGGTATTGAGTTTCATAATTCAATAGTAATTTATTGAACCTTTCCATGGAAGACAAAAACTACTTTTAAAAGCCAAAATCATGCCAAAACAAATAAAAATAAAAAAGGTTCCAGAAGGGAATTACAGTAGTTTACAGTAATAAATAAATGCTACAAAGAATATTGTAAAATTGTACATGAGTATCTCTACAAAAGCTAGCAGAAACCCAGCTGCAACAGATCTGTAGCTGTTCCACTTCAAGGAGTTGCATGTTACACCCACTCTGCAGGAACTAACATCTGGAGGAACTGTAAATGATCACAAACTGTACTGAATTAAGGTTGGGGGGGGGAGGGAGAATAGTAATATGCTGGTTTCTATTCTCACTAAACAACAAAAGCCACATCTTTTGTAAAAAAAATTGATGGCCTAATTAAATCAAAAGGTACATGACCAAGTACAAGGACCGGGGGGGGGGGGGGTCCCATTTTAAGTAGGAAAAAGGCCTTTCCCTTAAATGAACTCAATTGATGGCATATTTACTTCCCTTCAATAGGCTCAGTCTACTGGCTTCTTGGATTTGTTTGGATCCGATATGGACATCCCTTTTTCCATCAAGGGCAACATTCTCTCAGGGGTCTAGAGGATCTGTCTAGAGCTGAATACTGCTGGTGGCCAAGGAGGGACTCTGGATGGTGTGCCCCCAGTCAGCTGAGGCTATCATCTTTCTTTTCTCTCTGCCAAACCCTTCCCCACAAGGGCCATATGGAATTATGCCAAGAGCCACAGATTGCCTATCCATTATTGAGATGGTACAAAGGTACAAGACAGTGATTGGGGGGGGGGGGCTATGCCTTCCATTACAAGTTAACCCTGAACTGCTCTTAAAACATATTAGATGGCCTAGTTTTTCACTGAGGTTTTCACTGTGTCTTGTATGTACTGCAGAGGTAGACTACCTGTCCAAATGTTCCTGCATTTAAAAATAAACACCACACACAAGAAGTTCTCTCTGTGTTACTATTTGGTGGGAATTTGAGGGGTGTGTGGAAGAGCATTCAATCACCCCCCATCTACAGCCTGAAATGGTACAACCCAGTCTGAAGTGGTAAAGACCAGGCACAGGTTAGCTACTTCAGTGAGAATTAAGCCACTATGTTAATGCCAGTATGTGATTACTGTTAATGAACAGTATGTGATTCCCATGCTTTGCTGGATTAGGATAGTTAAAAATGCTCTTTTATCACCACTTACGCTATAATAACCAACGTAGTCCTTGACCATATAAAACAGCTTTGTAATAAGCAACTTGTTTGCCCAGGTTGAAACTTGCAGGCAAGGAAAGTAGCCCTTCAGGCCAGTACAGTCACAACCACAACACTCTTTTTGTCTCAGGGATCCCTGTTTCCAGCTGTCCAATTGATGTTTCAGCCTATCCTACACCATTTTCCCTGGAGGTATCTGCTATTTGCTTCTAGAAAGCAGCATATTGGAAGCTTGACAGGGCAATGTGAAAACTTGAATCTAAAATAAGACAACTGCTAATATTTGACATAAAATATGAAGCTGTTAAGGACATAAAAGCAAAAATAAGGTTCCTTATTATGGCATTTATAAAAACATAAATTTTTAAATAATAAGACAATTCTTTTATGCACAGAGCTTTAGTATTCTTTACACATTAGCACATTTTTTCCCTCCCTAACATTATATCTTCTGCCATTTATAATTAATTTTAACAGCTTCTGCAACTTATCCCACAGGTTGTTGCTGTTTCTTTTAAACAGTGTGCTGCTGAGAAATTGATTTGTTTTTTCCGTATGCCGACAGAAATCACATTATAAAATATGCATAAATGTCATTTCTCGGGCTGCTTCTGAGGATTAGCGCAGAATAAAAGCTTACTTTAACACACGCACCAGGCGCACGAGGAAAAGAAAGAGAAAAATAAAAATAAAATAAAATGCAGTGAATAGCAAACGGTGCTGTGCTTTCAGTTCCATGTTGCTCTCAGCTGCGTGGGCTTGGAATTCTGCTTAACCAATGAAAGCAGGTATACACATAGCGTTTGTGGACTAAAAGCAACCCAATGAGCCTATTGTTCCATTTTTAAAACAACAACAACCCTTCTGCTTTATCTGCTCCCAAAACGACTGATTTACAGAAGAGCTGTCATGTCACAACTCTAAAGGTTACGGGAAGGCCTAAGTGGGGCAAATGCAGCCTCCAGAGTTTGCATTTTCATAACTGGGAATTCCACAGTTGGGCTGGGAAAAGATTCCTTCCTAGTCTTTCCTTTGCAGTATGTGGCAAGGCCAAACCAGGTGTAGGTAGCCGATGAGTCTCAAACCTTCAGTGAGTTAGGGACTTCTCCTGCATGCAAATACCGGCTCTGGCAGATTGAGAGGATTAGACCAATAGTGGGTCCAACAGTCAAGAAGGGGGTTTCTGTGCATGCTGTAAAGGGAAATGAGGGGAGTGACTACCTGAGAAGGTAGCCCATCTAGGAGAAGGAAAACTCTGATATCCTCTGGGATATCTTTCGGCAAATGAAAAGGCTAAGGAGTAAATCCTTCACAAATCTGGTGTGGAGTCCCTAAGATGGTTGGATGGTGACTTGTACACCTCCTTCTGGCAACTCCTGCAGCCAAGCTGCTGGCAAATGTATTGCTCTGACTACAAGGCCGGGGGGTGGTGGTCCTTGTTGTCTGGGCAGCCCAGGACCTCCATACACACTGCCCATGTTTATGTCGTGGGGAGGTCACTTTGGTACTGCAATCATAGCAGTTTTGCTTCACCCCTGGAGGTGCACTCCATTGCCTTTCAAGATAGATGGATGCCAACAGACATGCTGCAAGGCTTGCTTGTTTGCTTGAGCCTGCTGCAGGTTACTAAGCTTATTTCTTGGCCTACATAAATTTCAAACATATTGATCATTCCTTCAACATTCTGCCTATGGCAGATGATCATCAAGATCTAGAGCACTGCTCACAGACCACATCTACACCCCAACAGGCCTGTGGAGTGGAAATCCTCCCCCCTTCACTTTTCTATGGAAAATGTTTCATTTCATAGGCTCTTAAGTATTTGTAAATAAATTGATGCCATTTGGGACCTTCTGGTAAAGGGTGGGTAATAAATTTTAAAGTATGATACTAGGTAACCTTGACAGTTTCAACTTCTTAGCTTTATTTACTCACTACAAGTAAAATAAATATTCTAAATGAGATCACTCTCTGGGGCATTATAACATTTTTTTTGATGCAAATTGCTCTAATTTGCATAGGAAAATTTCCCAATTCTTCTGGAAAGCCCACATCACTGCACACCAAGCATGGATTACTACAACTCCCATCATCCCTGACTATTGCCCGTGCTTGTCTAGGGTTGATGAGAGTTGTAGTCCAGCATCAACTGAAGGTTCCCCACCTGTGCTCCAGTCCACTAAAGTAACCCTTGCACTTATTTTTTTATGTTACAACTTACCAGAAGATTAGTCTTCTGGGGTGAATGGAAGGAAATGTTTTTCGATCCCAAAGGGATTGCTTTGCAGGACCTTACATAAATACTGAAAGCTCCTAAATTATATGGCCCATCAGCCTTGGATGTAGGGTCAATCATAAAACACACACATCATCAGGAGCTAGGTAGGGGACAGCAAAGTTGGGAGAGCTACAATGCAACATCCTATGTATCTGCTTCAATTAATTTAACTTGATAGGCAGGCATACCTTTCCCTTAACTCCTCTTTTCTCATTTGACTTTTTTTGTTCCTTTTACACATTACCAAAGCAGTGTGACAGCCACTGACGCTGCTAGCATAATGTGTCACTCTTATATCTTTTCGGCTAGGACATACCACCATGACAGCAATGCAATTTGGACATCACAGCATGGAGGTAGCCACACAAAATGGCCAAAAAGAAACTTGTGTGCATGGGTGTATTCTAGACAGATGGTCTTGACACTCAAATCATCACCCTGTCAATCAGCTCATGTTTTGCTATCTTGACATGTACAAAGATCTCAAACACAGGAGCCTGCAAGCCAGTCAGATTGTTTCTGTAGAAGCAGTTAAGGCACATTAAACTATTCCTTTGTTGCAAATATGCTGTCCTCCCACCAAATAAGGAGCCTAATTTGTAACTTTGGGATTCTGCAGTTTTTTCAAACATGTTCATCTGCACCCAAGTTTGGAAAACTAAACAGATTGTATTTTACTTACTGTTTTGATTGCACTATACACATTTATGCATTTTTCAACCTGTCACAATTTCTCTCACGCATGTATAAGTAATTTACAAATATAATGGGATCTATTTCAACAAAAGATTAGAATCTCACCCTACATACCAATCAGGGTAGGAACACAGACACAAGGAAATGGATTGAGATACCGTAGAGGATATACTTCCCTTGTCACTAGAATAATCCATTTTAAAATCCATTCAGCAGGATAATGTTATTATAGAAGGTAGATGCAGCAACCACTATATTTAAACTTGTAAAACAGGTTTAGTGTAGAATGGAGTGGAACAGAATCTGATACAAAGTGATCTGTGATGCAGGCAAGTCGAGCACAACGTCCCACCTAGCAACAGAAACAGGTTGTCTGAAATTGCAAATCAATTTCTACTCAAAAGAATTAAAGCACAATCATTGTTTCAGGCTACTCTCATTTGAGTCAGTCAAAACAGCAACACACAGCTCATTTAATAGATGTGAAACTAAGGACGGGGGCTGTCCAATGCCTACTTTTCCATTCTAAAACATACTGTACCAATGTATAAAATTCAGATATACAACTAGATAACTATTTCTAAACAATTTTATTTAGAACATGTGTCTCATGTACTATTGGGTCTCACGTAGCATCATTTCACTTTAATTAATCCATGCAATGTCATAATCATTGCCATGTTGCTAATTACTCATTTTAATAGCCACTTCAGTAACAGTATTCAAAGAATAAGGAAAGTAGCTTCCTTTCTGATATTATATATCAAATGTGCTGGTTTCTGCCATTAAGGATTCCCCCCCCCCCCCAATCTTCTCTCTGTTCTACAGAGTTTCATCCTTAAGTCTACCCTTACAAGTAAAGGCTGTGTTATATACTTTACTCTTATTACACATGAAAGATTTCCTAGGATGACCAACTGGGTACAATCTTAAATTTATTGTTATAGACATCTGGATGTCTGAGCAAATCACTCTGAACAGCCAAATAAGATACAATTTAAAAGGCAAGTCCAAGCTATTAAAAAAGTGGACTTTAAATTACTCTCAAGTCTTTATGTGCCTTAGTAATCATTTCCAAAGTGATCATGATGGTAAATTGATAATGATAGTAAAAAGGCCTACTCTTGCTTTCAATCGGCTACAAAAGCTCTAAACATGATACACGAGCAGATGTTCTTAGCTCTGTTCTAAAACTGTTTTCTCATGATACGTGTAGCATTATCCATCAGTGAATTTCACACCAAATCTGGGTGGCGTGTCTTATTAAGACTTCAGTATCTCATTAACGTTGCGAGTGATTTGCTCTTCCTAGGTCTTTCTGCTGGTGGACTGAGCTAAATCATGGTTGAGCTCATAGTTTAGCTCTCTCTAGAGCAGTGTTTCCCAACCTTGGGCCTCCAGCTGTTTTTGAACTACAATTCCCATCATCCCTGACCACTGGTCTTGCTAGCTAGGGATGATGGGAGTTGTAGTCCAAAAACAGCTGGAGGCCCAAGGTTGGGAAACACTGCTCTAGAGTAACTGTGAGCTGTAACCGGGTTCATGACTCATAGTTTGTTCAGAAGAGCTTGGCTGCAATCCTCACCATGTCTGCTCAGAGGTAAGTCGTATTGAGTGGACCTTACTCTCAGGTAAGTGGGATTAGGAATGCAGCCTAAAACCACAAATCTGAGTTCTGGCGTAACTCATTAACAATTTGCAATTTTGGACACACTTTTCAAAATGTAAATATTTTTGTATACATTTTGTATACATTTTAACACTGTATATACATTTTAACCTAATACACATTTTATATGCATTTTGGTTCATTTCAAGCTGGAACTGAATTGCAAAATTAAGAGAAGTGTGAAAACAGAAGGACAGGTGCACTGTGGTTCATATAACAATCTCAGAAGTATGAGATGAGTCACTTAGAAATGCAGACTAAACAAAACTTGTGATTATGTGCATTGGTTGGTGTCCATATTTATAAGAACATTTATTCAAAGTGAGGTGATGACCACCATAGAGCAGCATTTCTCCTAAATTATGAACATTGTCAGAAAATCTCCTTTCTCAGAGCCTACACATTCACACTAAGCCATAGTTTGGGCTTAGCATGATGTACAAACCAGGTGACTGCAGCAGAAGGGCTCTGGTTTAGGCATACTTTGATATCCATTTTTTAAAAGGTCTTGTGCCTTTGCTGGATGGACACAGGTCATTGGAAAGGCCATGGAAAAGCAACAATTTAAAATGTGATTTCCCCCTCAATTGGATTCTAGGTCTTCCCTATCTTCTGAACATAAGAAACCTAAAATCCCTGTAATACAGGTGTTGGCTAAAAAGGGATGTGAAGGTGAAATATAAGATACAAATAGGGAAAGGAAATTAGGGAAGAAAGAGGAATAATATAAAAATAATATATATTCTGAAGCCTCCATAATATTTAAAATTATTGCTCATATCCCTGATATTAGCCCTTTTCAAAATTTAGGGTGCAAGCATGGAGTCAATGCGTCAGCGTAGTCACAGGGGCACACTGTGTTTGGGGTGAGGCTAGCCAGTGGGCCCAGTTAGTGGGTCCCACTACGTGTGTTGTGCATCAACCAAAGACATCTGTGCAGGGGAAGCCTATGTGCTTGCGACTGTATAGAAGCCTTCTTACCTACAACCAGAAGTCCTAAGCCATCAGGGTTGTAGCTGCATATAAGTCTTAACACATACAATTGCACATACAAACCCTTCATTTTACAGTCATCCACATCAGGATACAAAACTTCAAGGCAGATATGAAAGGCTAACCAGCCATCAGACAATAAAAAGAATATCCATCACACATGCCCTATGCAAATTAGTGTAAGATTGATAAGGAGGGTTGTTTGTGTGTGTTTCTTTGGGGGTAAGTTACTTTTTTTTTCTTGACCTGCAGAGAATAGCAGTACTCCAACTCTGTTTTAAAATGATTATTCCTTGACAGACAGGACACCATTAGCTTAATTTTGACTTGTGCTCCCCATTAGTATAATCTACCCTGAGATATTTCAGTGACAGTAGCAAATACCACTTTGAAATGAGCTCTCTCACTTCAAAGTTAATTACATGTATTTGGTTTTTGATAAATGAAAGCATCAGATGTGATTAATTGAAGGACAATCAATAAGATATAGCTATTAGACATCTTGATGAGCTCTCCAGAGCCACTGGACAATCTATAGCAATCAACTAACTGAAGTGTGCATACTAGGTCCTCAAATGATTCAACTAAAATAAACCAAACAAAACTCAGACTTTTTCAAGGGGCCCATTTCCTTTTTCTTAGGCTGGAGACACAAGCAGGCAGGCAGTCTTTACACACACACACACACAATCTCAAACCCAAATCAAAATAAACACACACAGCTGCATTGTGATTTTTCAAACTCATACACCACTGGACAACACATTCAGCTGTTACTTGAAATGTGGGTGGTTCGTGCACACCCAAAAGACACAATGGCAGTCATTTTGCTGACCTCTAGCCTTTTGTTGGTCCATGGGTTTAATTCTCACTTTGGGTGCAAGGGGTTGGGGTTTCAAGCCCTGCCCTGCATGATAGAAATGTGTGCAAATTTAAAAACCACAGAGGTTACCAACAGTTTGAAGATATGACAAGTAGATGCGTTCAGAGGCTAAACTTCTAACAACTAGGAACATACTGCTCTGTACTGTCTACACTGACAGTGGCTCACCAGGTTTGAGCACAGAACATTTCCAGCACTAACTGGAGATTCTGGAGATTGAATGTGGGACCTTCTGCATGCAAAGCAGATACTTGACGCTTCCCCTAATTACAGTGGTACCTCGGGTTAAGAACTTAATTTGTTCTGGAGGTCCATTCTTAACCTGAAACTGTTCTTAACCTGAGGTACCACTTTAGCTAATGGGGCCTCCTGCTGCCGCAGAATTTCTGTTCTCATCCTGAAGCAAAGTTCTTAACCCGAGGTACTATTTCTGGGTTAGCATAGTCTGTAACCTGAAGCGTCTGTAACCTGAGGTACCACTGTATAGGGGAAGAAACATCAGAGAGCTTTTGCCTTCATGCTCTCTGAGTTCTGAGAAGCAGCTGTCTGGTCACTACAGAAACAGAGGAGATGGAGCCTTGGCCTGATCTAGCAAAGATGTAAGGTCTCAATCCGGAATCCTTTAAAATGCTTTTTCTTACAACTTCTACATACCAAAGACTGCTGAAATAAGTTTAATATAATATATGCCTTATTTTACTCATATTGCAAGGCTAATGCAAAGCAATCAAAATCTTAGAACAAATTATTTCCATTTATTTTGACACAAAGATTAGTAGGTGGAAGATGAGGAAGAAGTCTCAACTGAAGATGCATCATGTCAGAATGGGAATTACCCTTTTCCATTTCTAAGAGAGATATACAACCGTGAAGGGAACAATCTGAAGGTACAAAGCAAGAGAATATTACCAAATGTTTTATAAAAATATGGAAACATAACTGCATTTCACAAGTAAGGTATGTAAGTACTATTAGCATAATTGCTGACAACTGTTAATCTACTAAAGCCCTGATTAATGGATACAGCTGTCCATTAATACTAGGCTACGAAAATTGATTAGTCAGTTAAGAATTCAATCCTCTTGTTCAATAAAACTGCACTTTCTCTGAAAATGCAATAAGGAATAAAGTAATGCATCTGCCAGCACTTACATATATTACAAATATACCTACCACATATTAGAAAAGAAAGCACACTGTGTTAACTGTATTATTTTTACTATTTCAGATGTGGCATCAAGCAATGCAGCCCCATGTAGATGGGTGATGGATGAGGATTACATCCACTCTGCAACATGCCATAATTGTATTCAAATCTGAGTCCACACATACCAACCCAATGTGCACTAGCCCAATCTACACAATTAGTCCTCAAAATGAAAGGGTCATAATCGCATGGACTGGGACTATGTGTCAGATTCAACATATGGCCTTATTTTAAAAAATATTTTAAACTGAAGTATTTAGGTAGATAACAGCTACAACAAATTGGAATATTAAAACAAACACAAATTGTAATACAACAGCTAATTAATCAGTATGAATCACTAAGCTGAACTGAGTCAACTCAATGTAGGTGAAGATTTGACCACAACACAAAGGTCTTAGAACTTCAGCTCTTACACACCAACCCAAGGAAATACATGAATAGAGCTTGGGAAACTATTTGCATAGATGGCCAACAAAGGGTATCAGGAAGGCTTGAACACAGGGAACGCAAACGATGATGAAAAGCCAGTTACTGCTAGATCCCAATTCACTGAAGCCTCCCATATTAAATACCTTCTGGAGGATAGGTCAAATGATATTACACTGACCATGGGAAAGCTTCTTTCGGAGGTCACAAGAAACAAAGACCATCACGCTCTAGACATAACAAAATGACTACCTCAATCTCTTTCACCTGTTTGGTTGTTTTAACTGTATCTTGTTTTGAAACTGTTTTGTGGGTCTATGGACTGCAATAAAGATATTTGATCACTATGTAGTTAAAGCCAACTATGGTTATTTATTTTTAATGGTCCATGATAGAATTTACCATGTTGTCACCCCACTGAAAAGGCAAGGGAATTGCTTCTAATAAATTTAGTCCAGGCCAAAACACGAGCCAAAAAACAGAGCTACTGGCATCATCAGAGATGTGTCATAGTTTTGCTGAATGGGATGTCTGAAAAAGCTAATATGGGGGCAGTGCACACCTGTCCCTGAGTTTGCATCAGGTTTGTATCCCAGATTTACAATCTTTCACATAAACTTTTGCAGACCTTAAGGTATATTTTTAGAGTACACTCTCTTGCTATCCACTGACTTTAAAGAATCTTTAATATTTCACTCAATATTGCTCATGTTTGTTGCTTGTTTTGAGCAGAAAACAGCAGACACAAAAACCCCCACTGATCTTCACACACACATATATACACTATTTGAATCTGCCTCTGGCTCAAACTCTACCACCTAGTTTGTGGTATAGTTGTATAATCTCAGCCTTCAGGTCAACCCTAGGCTATGTTTTTAATGTGATGTTCTCTCCTTTTTCTAGATGTCCATGTTGGAATTAGACTCCCAGGGAATAGAGATGCTAACAACAGAGACTCTAAACGACCTGAAACTGTGATATTACAAACAGTATTAGTGCCACCATAATATTATGTGAAACTCTGTATCTTCTGATTATGTGTTAAGAAAATAAGTGTTATAATAAACTGACATTTCACCCCTTTTGGTATTTGGTAATGACAAGAGTTTGGAGAGGAGCTGCATTTACTTATCTGAAAGGACAAGGCAGTGAGCAGATCCTTTCTAATCCCCCTCCCCCAAGAACAATATCCTCAATTATGTTTGGAATAGCATTTTGGCGGGCAGGTGCAAAAACACAGGAGTATACTCAAACCAAACAGAGGCCAAGCTCTGTGATCATTAGCAGTCCTAAGAAAGACTTCTATTGTGTCTGTGTTTTTAAAACTTTCAAATGACACTTTCCACTCATTTTAAACCAACACACATTTGAGGCTGGAAGGAAGATTTCAGAAACTTTTCCTTCTGCTTTTGCTAAACTGGGTTTTCTTGTTTCATCTGAACCAAAAAATTGTGGTTACCATGTGCATCCTTTTTTTTTTTTTTTAAAGCCAATAATCATAAATATTTTTTGTAAGTAAAACTTTACAAGTTTTAAAAGCAGGACAGAAGTGTAAAAATAAACAAAAACAAAAAGCAGAAATAACAGTCTATAAAATTATGGCAAGTTTTAAATTCACTCTAATACTTCCTTTATCGCTAGGGAAGCATATTACAGAAAAATGAATCAAACAACTGCCGTTAACTGAGCTCCATGGTTACATATTTAACTGGTGTTCCAAAAAATGTGCAAGTAAAAGTCAGAAGCCTAAGAATACATTAAAAATCAACCAATATTGGGTATGGTTAAAAGTAAAAATATTTTTCAAGTTCACCTTTCAGCCTTCTTCACAGAATTTCCATGTCTACAAGTGGATGTTTAAAAAAATGAGGATTTACCCTCATAGAGAAGTTGTTCAAATAAATAAAACCAGCCTTTCCACTTTATTATTTATACTTGGATCAAAATATATGTATCTTTTGATCTGTAAATATGGGGGAAATTATACAATCCGCATTTGATGCCAGCAGTGTCCCTTCCCAAGCCAGTAAGTATTTATGGAAAAATACCATTTGTACAAGTGTCTCCATGCGGGAGGAGAATGTCTCTCACACATAGCCACTGCTACTGATCTTAGGACTCTGAAAAGCAACTTCCACAAGACTGCGAATTATAGAAGCTGCAACTAGATGAAGCTTTCCCCAAGTCTAGCTTCTTCCTATTACAGATTTTTGTAGAAAGTCTGTGGCTCTTTGAAGAAAGCTGTGTGATAATATTCTAACCCAGAGAAATTAAGCCCTCCATGGTTACCGAAATCCTTCTCTGTCATTCTGTTATATAGAGGCTAAAGTAACAGTACTTCTACATCTTTGTTTCTTTCTACATCAGCTCTGGATAACTTTAATTAGTAAAAGTCTAGGCAGAAGCCTTCCACAACTTTCAAACATTGCATCCCCTGAGTTGTATCCAACAAAGTAATTCTGTTAGTGCAAGAACCTCCACTTGCAAACTGGACTTTCTCTCCCTCTCCTCTCCCCACTTGCCCCCTTGAAATTGTGATGGTTGGGGGAAACCCCAGGACAGATTTTGAGGGGTACAGGAACAAATCTTCGCACTAATGGAGCAACTTGGTTGGATGCAACCTTCTAAGAGTGACTTTTACAGGAGCCACTGTGGCTTCATTTCTAATTCAACACAATGCTGTACACAACAGATCCCATGGCCAACACAAAGGAAGACAAATAAATGGATGAGAAGCAGGCAAGCAACTGCTCAAGCGGATGATTCACTGAATGGTAGTAACCTACCATGAGGAAGCTGAGACTCCAATACTTTGGCCACCTCATGAGAAGAGAAGACTCCCTGGAAAAGACCCTGATGTTGGGAAAGATGTAGGGCACAAGGAGAAGGGGACGACAGAGGGGACGAGATGGTTGGGTAGTGTGCTCGAAGCTACCAGCATGAGTTTGACCAAATTGCGGGAGGAAGTGGAAGACAGGAGTGCTTGGCGTGCTCTGGTCCATGGGGTCACGAAGAATCGGATACGACTAAACAACAACAACACCATGAGGAAGAGATTCCTCATTTCTGTCTGCATTCACATGACCACTGAGAGCCAGAAAATCACTGTGCTATGGTTTCAAACCCAGACTAAAAATAAATAAATCCAAAAGCAGACAAGTGTAGCATTTTCACATGCCTCACATATTGTGCAAAACAATCTATTTGGCGTAAGGAAAATATTTAAAGGGCTGGCCTATTCCCATTGCGTTACAGAATTGTTAGTACAGTGTTATGTCTGTGTTTATTCATGAAAATTAGTAAGGGATGTTTCAGCTATTAAAGGAATGTATATCCTGTCTGATTTTGAAGTAGCATTGTAGGAAAATGTATCCTCTTCACTTCCTGAGAACCTGACCAACAACACTACTGCTTTGAGAGTGATGTCTCTCTGGGGCTCTTGTACTTTCCCTTCAGTTTTTGCTATTACTTATAGCAGCAGAATTCTTTTGTAGGCCATCCGGAATGTACAAACATTGAAAAATGGAGTGGGTGGGGGAGCTGTTAAGAAAAAAAGACAGGGATAATAAACCTTTAAGAGATCAAGTTTCTCAGTAGATCAAAAGATATGTGGAAACACAAATTTGTGTATAACTATTACACATCTGAATATCCCATGATCTGGACACTGCTGCCTTCAAGTACTATTTCAATTCCTATGATTTAAACTGACAGTTCAAACTGTCACTCATAATCCTTCTATCACTTAGCAAGGTTATGAGAATAAACGCTTCAAAGGAGGAGAGGAGGTGCTGCCATTTATCGGGCCATGACCTCAAAGGCAAGACACTTAGAAATTTACTCAGCTTACTAAAGATCCCCCTCTGACCTCAAACACTATACAAACTCAATATAAACAGTCTCTAGGAAGTAGTATTTCTCCAGAAATCAATCACAATAGTATATTTACAATATACTGGCCAACCAGGGATAATATGAGTCAGGTTTCACTAAGATTTAGCCCAAGAACCTATTTTCAATGTAGATTCCCAGAGCACATGAAGTCATAATATAGAGTGGCTGAAAAAAATACACATGTATGTTTTCCTTACTCAGAGTAACCAAAACTAGCTTCTACGCATCTAGGATTCATGGTGTGCATAACTGACCTACAAGATTTGGTACCACAAGATGTAGTGATGGCCACCAAATTAGAAGGCTTCAAAAGCATATTAGAAAAATTCATGGAAGAAAAGGCAATCACTGGCCTTGAAAACAATATACTACCTATATAATCATAAGCACCCTATGATTACTAGTCATGAGAAGGATATAGCCCTCACTCTGCTTTTGGGTTTCCCATAAGGCATCTGGTTGGCCCCTGTGGTAAGTAGGATACTTGTCTAGAAATGCCTTTGGTCTGATCTAAAAGGGCTCATCTTGTGTTCATATGATTAGAGATAAGATTTTGAAATCAGAAAGTGATATCTCCATGACACTCTTCTTTTTTTTTTAAGAAATAGATTACTGCCTCTTCCTCACTGTGGTCTTGGTTTGCAGCTTTTCACTTTATATTATGGAAAAACTGAGGCGGTTGAGATTTTCAACGCCTTCTCTAAAGATGGTCAATAGTATGAGGGAGCAATGCAGCACTGTGAAAGATAATCAAATAATAATTAGCTTCCACAAGAACTTTGCCAAAGAAAAGAGCAGTCTTCGGGGCTCTTTTTGGCTGCATCTTGGCTCTCACACTGTGTTCCACATGTCCCAGAATACACATTAACTTGTACAGTATACTTTCAGCCATGTGCTCCACTGTTACCATGGAGCCAAAAGAGAACATGACTGAGTTAGCTCACAAGTATCTGCAATATAAAATCATTGAATGTGGTTTGTGGCAATAGCACAGTTACTTTTTTGTTTTATGTTATTAAAGTACACTATTCCTTAAAATGCCAGCAAATGGAAAAATAGTTCAATAATTAAGATATGTATATCACTCTTATTAAAAAATACAAAATAGTAAAAAATAAGACAGACAGCACTTATAGGTCAGAAAGGGCTGCAAACACTTTTAATAATAATAATAATAATAATAAATTTTATTTATATCCCGCCCTCCCCAGCCGAAGCCGGGCTCAGGGCGACTAACAACACTAAAACAGTACAACATTATAAATACATTCTAAAAATCAATTAAAATACAAATTGATGGCAACCATAGACTAAAGCTTTGTAGAGATTGCCAAAGGAGGGAGTCGGGCTGCGCCCTGACCAAAGGCCTGGTGGAACAGCTCTGTCTTGCAGGCCCTCCGGAAAGATGTCAAGTCCTGCAGGGCCCTTGTCTCTTGCGACAGAGCGTTCCACCAGGTTGGAGCCGCAACCGAAAAAGCTCTGGCTCTAGTTGAGGCCAGCCTAACCTCTCTGTGGCCTGGGACCTTCAAGATGTTTTTATTTGAAGACCGTAAGTTCCTCTGTGGGGCATACCAGGAGAGGCGGTCCCGTAGGTACGAGGGTCCTAGGCCGTATAGGGCTTTAAAGGTTAAAACCAGCACCTTAAACCTGATCCTGTACTCCACCGGGAGCCAGTGCAGCTGGTATAGCACCGGATGAATGTGATCTCGCAGCGAAGACCCCGTAAGGAGTCTCGCTGCGGAATTCTGCACCCGCTGGAGTTTCTGGGTCAGTCTCAAGGGCAGCCCCACGTAGAGCGAGTTACAATAATCCAGTCTGGAGGTGACCGTCGCGTGGATCACAGTGGCTAGGTCAGGGCGAGAGAGGTAAGGAGCCAACTGCTTAGCTTGGCGGAGATGAAAAAATGCCGCCTTTGTTATAGCTGCAATCTGCGCCTCCATGGAGAGGGAGGTATCGAAGATTACACCCAAACTCTTAACGGACGGTGCTGGCACTAATTGCACCCCCGCAAGAGAAGGGAGTTGCCCCCTCAATCTCATATCGTCCCGTCCCAGCCAGAGGACCTCTGTCTTCGAAGGATTTAACTTCAACCGGCTCCCACGTAACCATCCAGCCACAGCTTCCAAGCATCTGATCAGTGTGTCTGGGGCCGAGTCAGGATGGCCATCCATCAACAGATAGAGTTGGGTGTCATCAGCATACTGATGGCAGCCCAGCTCAAAACTCCGGACAAGCTGGGCAAGGGGGCGCATAAAGATGTTAAAAAGCATCGGGGAGAGAATCGCACCCTGAGGTACTCCACACACCAAGGAGTGGCGGGATGACAATTCCCCCCCAAGCGCCACCCTCTGTCCCCGACCAGAGAGAAACGAGCGCAGCCATTGAAGGGCTGTGCCCTGGATCCCCACGTCGGCAAGGCGGTGGTCCAAGAGTTCGTGATCGACCATGTCGAAGGCTGCTGACAGGTCTAGAAGAATCAGCAGCCCTGACCCGCCTCGATCCAGCTGCCTACGGAGATCATCTGTTAAGGCGACCAGAGCCGTCTCGGTCCCATGACCAGCGCGGAAGCCGGACTGGAATGGATCCAGAGCCGATGTTTCATCCAGAAACCTACCAAGCTGTTCCGCAACCGCTCTCTCAATCACCTTACCCAGGAATGGAAGATTCGAAACCGGGCGGTAATTGGATAGTAATTGGCGGTAATTGGTAATTTGGCATTTTTCTACAGGAAAGAGAAAATGCAGATTCAGAATATCAAACACCACTTGCCATTTCCAGTCAGAATCTCTTAAAGCGCACACCTTAGGGAGATCTCTGTTCCTATGCTGAGACACCTCACAATATGTGCTCTCCTCAATTATTTTACCAATGTTGGTCTATTGTGAGGTGAATTCTCTATCAACTATTATTTTCAAACAATCTACTTCTGTTGAGCTGCAGCCACTTCCCACTGTTCCATTAAAATATGGATTAGTGTCGCTTTTAACTATACATGCACACAATCAAATTCTCCCACAAAGGAATCTCATCTCAAATGGAACCATTTAAAAGTCCATTAAGAATCATGGATACAGTTTGGGACAGCAGCTTAGAGAGACTGTTGAGCACCAAAACATATCAAAACTGCTGATAAAATATGAGATTTTTTGCCCTTGTTTAGGCTTTTTTGTCTCCTGTAAGTACAGCATATGAGACAAGAAGTTACAGGTATTGGTGCCAGTCCTGTCACAACACATGCTATACAGTCAGTAAGGTTTGTGAAAAACTCATGATTTAGAAAGGTTGGGGGGAGGAATGGTGTCACAGACAAATTATCAGTCTTTATTCTTTATCTAGTTGTCTCTATTTTGACAAGATGTGATGAATTAGCTTACTTTAATAAACCCTTCACAGAATGTGTTGGGGATTTTTAGCGTACAAAATCTCAAAGTAGCTATATGCATGTGAAGAACAAGCTCAAATCAGAACCACGGATGCAGAAAAGAATAGCAGAATAAACAGGTGGCAGTGATAAGCGGCAAAAAAGTGTTGAATGGAACAAAGGGCTAGAACAGTTGAAAGAGGAAATTGTGTAAATTGCTTAAAGGTTTTCATGATGATGCAGTATACAAATTCTGTTTAACAAAAAAACCCCCACCAACATAAAGAATGGATCACACAACTACTGGGGAGAAACACCAACTAACTCCAGAACACATATTCAATCAAACTTTTTGAAAAGATTCTATCGCATTTTCACAGCTTCAAGCAGTTCAGCAATCTTGTGGAAACTGTTACTATTTCATCATGCTGAAACATCACTTTGGGATCACAAAGTGCTAAAAAGAAGTTTATAAATATTGCAAATAAATAAAAATAAACTGGTGAAGGTAATTTTTGAAGCAGTCATTTCTGGCAGAGAAGTTGTGGAGATAACCATTTATGTGAAGAAGGTGCTCCTCTGTTTTGCTTTGTTTGTTTGTTTAGAGATTTGCTCATAATACATTTTGTTTAGCCACTACTGTTGCATTAGTATGTGAAAATCTATCAAGATTTTATGCTTGATTTTTACTTGTAGTGTTTCATGAGGTTTAAGAGGATATTTTGCTTTGCCGTTGAATATATTGCTTTAAATATGGCTCTTGCATGCTGCATTTGATTTACATTTGTAATTTTTGATTCTGATATTTTGCAATGTTCTAAAATCATGCTGTAAACCACTTAGAGCTATTTTTATTTTACTGGAAATGTAAAGTGGTATATAAATTATCTATGGGAGTCTTATTTGAACCACAGGAAAGGAACGCTTGCATTTGTTCAGTACACCAACAAACAGCAAGAAAAACACTATTCTGAAATACCCAAAGACAGATGTCAGCTTTCAAGTCTTGCTATGGTGAGGTTAAATCATGACACGGATACTGAAGAAACCTGAAAATCAAACCTTTTATACTGCACTGGCAATATCCACATGGGCAATAAGTCAGAGTCAGTACCACTTTCAGAGTAAACATATGACCAAAGGCAGTACAACTTTTTCAGCTTCCTACAGTGTCACAATAAATGACAGAGCAGGCACTTGCTAAAATGTTAAGACCACACACATTCTATGGCAATTACTTGGACACTTTCCAACATTCCATCTGCAAAGACATTGTGGAAATGTCTTCTCAGTGACTTGCCTTTGTCCTGGATAAACGCAGTCACCCAAAGTATAAAAGAACATGCAAGGAAGATAAGATGTGCTGTAAATGAAAGGCAGGTTCTTCCAGAATGTGTCATCCCAAAGAACTGCACAAAGAAAGAGGCGCTATCTTGTCTCACTGGGACCTTTGCTGTAGACACATGCTCAGGTGTTACCCGTGTGGATAATTGGGCCCAAGGCAGCAAGAATGCACACGCTTAACTGATTGCAGCAAACTGATTGAGCGGTATATAAATCTTGCAAAATAAAATACCGGCCGGGTAAAAGCAGTATGTGGAGCAATGTTTTAACATCACTGCAGATGCTAATTATTATTTGCTAATCACCTTGGGAATTTGTTTGAATGATGGGATAAACTACCCTATAATAAATTTATATTTATCCTTTTTTCTGTTGTGTTGCAATACTTTCTAGTTATTTATTATTTTTATCAGAGCTACCCAACGATTTGTCACACATACTTCTCTATTAAAAAATATTTAGGTACTTCTAACAGCAAGAGGTTAACTAAATATCTAGATCAAGAAAGGGCTCAAGTAATAAACTGATGCCAATTTTTGAAGAATTCCAGAACTCCTTACAAACAATGGATTCATTTATTCAGAAAGCTCAAGAGTTTCAAATGCTACCTTTGCTAAACCTTTGAAATGGCAAAAATGTAGCAGGTCTCTCTCTCTTTCTCGTGAATAAGGGGGAAAATCTAACTTTACATAAATTAAATATATAAATTTGATTAAATATGTTTGTGCCTTTGCGATGACATTTAGAAAAGGAAGTATTCATTTTCTGTTTAGAAAAAGAAAAACTCTTTCAAATGTAATTTGAAGCTGTCAAGCCAATCTCCTTTACAGATCTTTTAAATGTCACCTACCTTCGGAAGGGAATGGCAAATTCCTTACAAAACGTGCAACTGCAAACAGGCCACGCTAAATCAAGAATTTATTAAAATAAGCCACTGACATTTACATTGATTAAGCGTAGCCCTTTTGCTTTCTCCCTTCTGCTAGAAGCCCTTTCAAAAGAAGTGTCACAACATCTTATACTGGCGTTGTTCTTACAGTAATTCCGAAACACACAACTAGGCGTTACGCAGGCAGCTAACTCATGAAAAGGGGCTGCGTGAAAAGAACTCGCTGGGTTCTATGCATGGAGATTAATGCAAAATTGTAGTTGTTCTACATTGGGACTTGGTGGGGTGTTCCTTTATTATTTCTCCCCAGCATCCTTGAAATTTACAGCCAATTTTTTTTTAACTGTGCTTGGTATAAATCAATTACAACACCACACTTAATAGCTTTAAACAGAAGACTATATTAATCATAGCTTTAAGAAAAGGCTAGCACTACTCACAGTCACAACATGTATTAGTGAACTCTACAGTTTAGCTTATAAAATCAGCATTTACAGTTCAGATGATTTTTTTTTAAGCCTCAATAAGGGCAGTATTTCTTGTAAAACAGAGGGAGAAGACGGCACTTAAAAGTGATTGTGACACACAAAACCCTGAGGCAGACACGTTAACCCCGCTTAACCACTGATCATAGTTTTAAAACCATTCTCACCCTTTGGTCCACAATATTTTAGCAAGCTATGAATTATGATTTTCAACCATGTAGGGAATGAAATATCTCCCATATCATGTACAAGCACTGCTGACTCGTAACAACCACCAACAGAATTTAAAGGCAGTATTTCCTGTAAATTGTCTCCTGCAAAAGCATTGCTATAGGGAAGTCTGCTACTGAATCTGTAACAAAGTGAAGGAGATTACGTAACTATTATTCCAAGGTATAAAAATCTGCTTCTGATCTATAGTCAAAACAAAAAAATTCCTTCCAGTAGCACCTTAAAGACCAACTAAGTTAGTTCTTGGTATGAGCTTTCGTGTGCATGCACACTTCTTCAGATACACTCTGTATGTTGGTCTTTAAGGTGCTACTGGAAGGAATTTTTTTGTTTTGACTATGGCAGACCAACACGGCTACCTATCTGTAACTGCTTCTGATCTATAGTTGCTCACAGGTAATGTGAAAAGGGTTAATTCCCAGCTAATTAAAAGGTGCTGTATGGAAAGTCATCATGAGAATAAATATTCAGTTCTACATACTGTTAAACGTTAATCTCTCTCTTCTCTGAACTAAGAGGAGACTTAACAACAGACTCTGAGCCAGCACAGAGGGCACGTACTCGCACACACAAACGCAAAAGATACTTAGAAACAGCCAAATACCACTATCATCTACAACAGCTATTTTGAAATAACTATACATCACGTATGCATCAAACGACATGCCTCAAGATTTGGAATGTGGTGCCATCAACAGGCAGGTAGTACCCAATTCTCCCCACTTTCTGGTTTCAGGGAGGGTATGGAGGCTCTGAATTGATGACCATTAGAGAAATGCTTGGTTCAGATAATGGTGTTCAACATGTTTCAGATGTAGATTGCCCATTAAAAACCAAGGTTTCAGCTTGGGAGTGCTCCTGAAGTGATGTGTCAGCTGTGGCCAAGAACGCCCAGCAAAGGTTGCTCAAGTGGTTCCATTTCCTGGAGGCTGGCATGGCCACTGTCACACATGCTTTGCTCTTATCCATATGAGATAGTGCATCATATAGGATGTGTCATTCTAGGGGGTGAAAGTTATTTTTTGCAATTTCTTCAGCGGAGGTCTTAAAAATATGTTTTGGGCTGTGAAGAATACAAAACCTGTCATTATTTTTGTGATTGGACAACATTTAACTTGGTAAGTTTACATCTGATGAAGAACCACATAAACTAGTGTCAGAAAATGACAGAAGTTTAATTTTAGCTTCTGAAAATGTCAGGTAATGCTAAATAAGAATAAAAATAAGAATATTAATATATACTACAAGTACTTGGCAATCATTTTTAATGATTTCTATGCAATTTTACACACATTCTAATTACCAACCAAAACTAAATTATATTAATTTAACCAAAATATCTTTTGAATTCCTAAGTTATGTTTAAACTTTTTAGCACCCCCTCATTTTCAGAATTTGAAAGTTGGAAACTTCAACACACCCTACTGCATCAGAGTGGGGCTGGCCTTGAAGAACGTTGAAAAACTATCCATGACACGATCAATGTTTTAGCCAACTCATTGCCTACCCTAAAATAGAAAATGAGATGATTTAACATTAAGATCTATTGCATGCAGCACAGGCCAGTTTGGGTGGGAAGAAGTGTTGACATTGACTGTGTATAAATGATGTTTTGTTTTTAAATGAGATTGGCTATTTTGTATGCTATTTTCTAAACTTAATATCTCAGCAATGAGAATGAAGTAGTTTTTAGAGGGCTTTTAAAAAAGATAATTTCCATTCATTTCGAAATTTAAAGCTGGTACCACAAATTAAGGCTTTAAAGCCTTACATGGTTGTGTCTAGAATATCTTAAGGATGGCCTTCTCCAATTGGAGAATGCCCACATGTTAAGGTCTTTATGGCAGGCCTGTGGCACCACTACTAGAAGGACAGTAGATGGGGAATTTTCATTGCTGGCCCAAAGCTTTAGAACTCACAAGCTCAGGAAGCGCTCCTGGCCTCTCTATGCATATTTTCATATTGCAATCTATACAGGATATGGTTACTTGGGTGCACCCCAACATGGGAATGTGCTATTAGTGAGTATTTGGCTTAGGTGGAGCTTGACTTAACAGTCTGGTATTGGAGCTGCAATAATTATTGCTAATAATGTTGCATTCTGATTTATTGCTATTTTGATGGTTGTACTGTTATCATGATAAGAACTTCCATATTAATACACTGTTCCATGTTATGATTGACAAAACTGTTTCTAGGATTGCTTTTACAAACCATAACCCCCTTTGTGAAAACACAGCCATTATTATTCTTTTGGTATAAACATGTAAATTACAAGTGATTGTAAGGGCATCTAACTGGATGGAAGCACCGCTGTTTTCACTGAAACTTACTTCCAGGTATGTCTAGTATTGCAAAATTAATTGGTTTGAGTTCAAGGCCAACATTACTTTCCAAGAGTGCCCTGTCATTTCTAGGCCTTTTCAGGTTATCATTTCATAAAAATGCCAGCACCTCCAGTGGAATTTTCAAAGAGATTAATATCTAAAGTTCACTTGCATAGTACCATTGTACAGTTTACGTTAACATTAAGTATAGTTCTTTTTCTGAGGTTGCTTACTTGGAGGGCTAAGAGAAGACATATATTGGTTTGGTTTTTATGCATGAATCCACTCTGGTTTAATCACATGGGTGAAAGCTTTGTTTTGTTGCTATGGTCAGAACATCACATAACTTGTTATGTTTTACTCATACTCATGGGGAAACAATCCAAAAACAGCACCCAGCAACAGAAGACAGCACTATGACCACAGCATTAGCCTTCCAAACAAACTGTGGACTGTGATATCCACCAACAAAATAGAACAGACCACCAAATGGCCTCCATAGAACAAGAAATCCACCTAAACAGCCATTCAGCTCATCAGCTAAAGGACAACTATGATCTGGAGGGATGAGACTATACAGAAAATGCGTGTTCCAATTGTCCTTATCTACCAGGGACAGTAATTCACTGCCCTTATTTTGCCATTTGGGGACATATTTTAATGCAAGGAGCTATAGGTGGGGAATAGTCAACATGATGCCCTCCAGATGTTACTGGATTACCAATATCCACCAGTCCCCAACAGCAAGGCCAATGGCCAGGGATGATGGGAACTGCAGGTCAACCATCTCTGGAGGGCACCATGCTGGCTACCCCTGCTACAGAAGCTGTGATTTAGGATTCAAGTCTTCTCTCCAGGCTATCCATGAGTTAAATCTCCACAAGTGGAGAACAGAAGCAACTTGTCTCTAGTGTACATGCACTTAAATGGATGTGCATAGACAATAAGGCATCATGAAGTGCACAACCTGGAATTTCACATACTGAACAGCTGCCATCATGCATTTTGCACAGTTAATAAGACATGATAATGATGTCATATGCACATAATTGTGGGTTCAGATATCTCTGGTATGCAGGTTGAGACCCTATCTGCCCATGGACTGTCTCACCAGAGTGGTGCATGCTCTAGTTATCTCTTGCTTGGACTACTACAATGCGCTCTACGTGGGGCTGCCTTTGAAGGTGACCCGGAAACTACAACTAATCCTGAATGCGGCAGCTAGATTGGTGACTGGGAGCGGCGGATAAGACCACATAACACAGGTCTTGAAAGACCTACATTGGCTCCCAGTACATTTCCGAGCACAATTCAAAGTGTTGGTGTTGACCTTTAAAGCCCTAAACGGCCTTGGTCCAGTATACCTGCAGGAGCGTCTCCACCCCCATCATTCTACCCGGACACTGAGGTCCAACACCGAGGGCCTTCTGGCGGTTCCCTCGCTGCGAGAAGCTATAGGGAACCAGGCACCCGCCCTGTGGAATGCCCTCCCATCAGAGTTCAAGGAAATAAACAACTATTTGACTTTTAGAAGACATCTGAAGGCAGCCCTGTTTAGGGAAGCTTTTAATGTTTGACAGACTACTGTATTTTAATATTTTGTTGGAAGCTGTCCAGAGTGGCTGAGGAAACCCAGTCAGATGGGTGGGGTATAAATAATAAATTAATATTAATTATTATTATTATTCTCATCAGCAGCAGCAGCAGCAGCTCATACCAATCGGGGGCTGCCTGTCATAGAGGTCTATGTACGTACAGCACACACTAGCCAAAGGGATGGAGTGAGGAGGTAACTATAATGACAGGGCAGCACCCACCTCAACAGGATGGCCTAACAGCGCTGGGAGTCCTGTCCTATTCCTCTCTCCCTGGTGCCACTTCCTGCTTATGTGTCAC